>NC_056741.1:117882971-117997864 GCF_019279795.1 Protopterus annectens | reverse complement strand
GCTGAATATTATATTCCACCTGCAGTAATAATCGCACCTATCAGTGTCCGTGGAGACTGAAACGTATACAAAGCATGCAAGATAGTCCCTGCGAACAGACAATGAAGAAGCAAACACAAATGCACGGTAGGGAATAACAGGTCCCTACCCTTGAACAAATGACAGAAAAACCGTGTGCCCGTAGTCCAACGTAGTGTTGATAGCTATACCATGTGGAAGTGAAACATATCTTATGTTAGGGCGCCACCAGGACGTACGTCCAGCCCAATGGAGAGGGTCACCAGCTGACCCATAATGTGAGGGAGGGTACATAGCTGTGCAGATGTGTCCATAACAAAATACACGAGGAGAAATGTAGATATATGTAGTGACTGTATGTCTGATTCATATCCCACAAGGGATGTAATAGTCACATACAAAAGGTATGTCTGTATCCCACATAACAAATGTGATAGGGAATAGAATACACATGTAAATGAATCAGGAGCATAGAAACAGCTACAACAATAAGGACACATGTAGGCCAAAAGGAACAGTATGACCCATACCATCGACTAAGAATACCACCTGTCCCACTTTGCGAGCGACAGTACCGCTGTGGCCAGATGTGTCCTGACTCAAGCTTGTAAACATGGCAAATATGCAGAGATTATAGGACATAATTATCCCACAGACGTCATGTAATAGTCACATTAAACAGTTGTTCTCCACACGTATATTACATAAATGTCATAAGAAAAAGAATAAGCCACCGAAATGCTACAAGACTAAAGCTTAGATATAGGCAAGAGTTGTAAGTTCTATCTGCCGAACTGACCGTGGGTATGTGTCGGCATGTAAAATGTGTTGTGTTCACCGCAAATGTTACACTGTGGCCAATTGAAAAGGTGGAAACAGTACCGTAGACTGTGGGGAGGCATTGTCCACAACAGTCGGATATGTGGAAGGAATAGTATGGACATAGAAAAAGGTGCCATCCCCCCAATAAGTACAACAGGTCTGCAAAACCCGAGAGTCATCGGTAGAAGCCGAACTAGTATGTGACACAGCCGAACGGGTAGTACCCGGGTATACCAACTAAGTAATGAAAGTGAAGTATGTACCTATGTGCGTGAGGTATAGCACGTGGGAAGCAAACATGGCAGGGTAGTCCACACAACCATAAAGGTACCTGACACCTGTAGGGTAGTCAATGTGCTACTCCGGCCGTGTCATGGCCCAACAACAAAAGTAGTGAGCTATCGGATGTGAGTAATTTGCATGTGAGGGGTGGATGGGTAATGGTAAAACCCGCAAAGGCGATACTGTGTCATATGCAGAAAAGGTGAACCAGAGGTATAGGAGGGGGCAGCGGGTGAAGTGGACATAAACACAAACACATGGAGAAACAGCTGCAAGACAAGCAGACAGGCCATAGTGTAGAACACAATCCCACAAACATAGGTATCATGTAAATGTGCGATCAAAATGTATAGATATGTCACCATCACATACCCACAGGTTGGTCCTGATGGAACTGGCCATAACAAAAGCAACACACCTGTCTGCATAATGGGCTACCCAGCATACCCTCCACATCACACAACCCACCCCTGTAACAGAACATCCACCAAATCCACCCGTACTTGGCCCACTGGTTCGTTGCAGACACAGCTACACATACTGATCCCTACGCATATGTAGTAGGTATTGTCACCCTAGGCAGTGTCAGGATAGCAAACCATGTATTCCCTGCATGTTAAACCCCCTGCACATTTTCATAAAGCCAAAAGACATTTCGATATCGTTTTTGTGTGGAATGGTCCAATTTCTGGAATATCCCTTACGGGATAAGTAACCTGTGTAAATAGTAGAATGGGTATGACGACAAGATGTCCAATCCTGTAGATATCTGGACACAAGTCAGAATGTGAAGTAGAGGTCCAAGACACTTCCAGACCTGAGTGGTCATGCATAACCTAGTACCCAGGATAAAACACCTTCCTGTGACGCACGTGTCCCCACACAAATATGCGGGAGAATATATTGCACACTCGCATAGTGGCAAACGGCAGAAGGGTGAGGAAGACACCCGACATTAACAGGATAACCCTGATGAAGTGTGAGGGATACCTAGTGTGTGCTGGCATGACCGACCATACTTGACAACCTGTGTGAGTTAGATATCTGGACAGAGCCGTGAATACAAGTGAGACAAAGGTACAACAGCAGGTACAATATGCAAAGATAGCTGTTAGAAGTTATTCATTTATGTGCAGTCTGAGTACCCGGGAAGTCCACTGGGCGAAGAAGTGCCCAGTAACAGCGGTGGCCCAGGTAGAAAAGCTCCACAAGCAATACAAGGAAATAAAAGCTACATAATGTTAAAGGTAAAATACAAGAGTAAAAGGCATACAGTCAGGAAATAGACATGCATAGAATGTGCATAATAAGACAGTGCAAATCCAGAGTTATGTAGTGGTAATACAGATATTTACAACAATGACATACTTGGAGTCAAGTGAGTGTCAGCTAAGTCTGGTTAAGCTGGAGGGTAGAGAGGAGCAGGAGTATGGAGAGCTCAGAGGAGTGAAGTCCCTAGAATGTATATCAGGTGCAAGCAGGAATATATCCATGTGGATGGATAAACATAGAAATATCATAGAATAACAGTTTGCACAATGGCATTAATGTCCGGAGTATGAAGTCTGAAACTCAACTGTCTGCCAGCACGTCCCGACTTCTGTCTCTATTGCCGAGCTACTGCTGTGCCAGAACACAACAGCGTATTACAGAGGTTCGTACCATATCACTCAACTGTCCAGATATTCGCAGAATGACCAGAGTGTTGGCTCATATTGTTGTTGTGTGCCTCCGACAATCTGTGTCTGTCCGGTAAATAGGTGTGGATTGACGTCAAGAAATAATGAGGATTAAGTATAACACTCCACATCCCGCAGAAGAGTCATGATAATGCAAAACCTAGTATTCTATCAACGTGATAAGCTTGTAAGGAAACTAGTTAAAATGTGTCCCTCTTACTCTCCCCATCATGTAGGGTTTGTGCAGATTTGTTGCTCAAAGAGGTTGAGAGGTATGGTCCGTACATATGTACAGTAACAACCCATGGCATTTGTGTAATGTACAACTGCATACCTGTAGTCACATCATGTCCAAGAAAATAATCCCTGTATGAATGAATACAGGTAATAGTCAAATGTGAATGGGAAACACCACCCCCTCACCGTGGAGTATGGACCGTAACAACCCCACCCATAATATGTACAGCCAACAGAATAAGCTCCTGATAGGTGCCCAAACACCTGTGTCTATACATACAGGTAAAATGTTCATAATAGGGAGAAGCTCCCTGTCCACATGCTTCGTCTGACATTTGAACTTGGCCAGGGAAGTTCCGTTCACCAGGCGGACAAGCCTATACCCAGATCACTACATGAACACCCTGACAATCAGAAACCTGTATGTGATATGACTATATGCCCTGGTGTTCTGCATATCCTCGGAGTGATTAACAATGCAGCTGGGGTCCACAGCAGTAGGCAATAGGGAATGTGTAATATGTAGTACCGCGTTTCTCCCAGCAGGGGAATGGATGCCTGTGTTGTAAGTGAAGCGGTGAGGCGTATGCTGATGTAGCTAAGTACTATGGGTATGCATATCAATGAGGCAGAACAGCAACAGAATACTGTTTCCGGCATCCGTCCAACGTGAATGCAGTCCCGGTTGACCTACGACCACTGCAGATATCCCTGTAAAGTGTAATGAATGCGTTCATGCTGTACACACAGTTAAATACGTAAAGGTGAACCGTGTGTTTCACATTAGTCCGTAAACCGGACTACAGATATGTAAGTGTTACGGTCAGAAGTATGAAAGGCCGCGCAAGCACACATATCTATTAAACAGATGTAACCCACAACATGTATATGCAAGTGTGCCTGTGCGTGTGTGATCCGCTCACAGCATAGTAAATGAATGCTGTTTCCCCCACGTTATATATACATGGCTCAAACCTGTTAACCCCGAAAGTATGAAACTGGACAAAGTCATGCAAACTACTGGTACAAATAGGGACAATCCCCAGATATGTGCCAGAACAAACATAGAAAGTGGATAGAATAACGGGTGTGTCAGTAGCATGGATTCACTGAAGGGTATGCAGTCGTAACCTGAACTGCTTGCCAGTATTTCCCAACGTAAGTCTTTAATGAAATGCCACTAAATTGCCAGATAGACACAAGGTTATGAAAAACACACCGAAGATAAGGGGCAACCAGCTGTACATTCTGCGACAATCTGTACAGTGGAAAGGTATGGTATGGATATAGATATATGTGTATACACATAATCCACAGACGTAAACCAAAGCAAATTATGAAATGAGGACTGTACATGTATATATGTATACACAACAAACTTATGTCCCATAGATATAACATATGTACATAAATAGGCCACAGCATAGCTATTATGGGTAGACAAACAGACATGCACGAAAGGTGAATAAACCGCTGCTTTCCAAACCATTGGCCAGGAAGTACCGGTGTGACAGTCCGGCAAGTTCTACACTTTAAACATGAATATAGGTGTCCATTGCAGGACCCCAAAAATTGATCCATACGTAGTGTCAACCATCATTGACTCAAAAGAAGTGACCTCAGCAAATACGATATAGCTGTACATGCAACATGTACATGCAGGTGCAAGGGTAATAACACATGTGTCGATAGAATGTATGACGTATGAACTGATATCCGGAGGGTGGGGAGTGCTTATAAGTGTCTCCACACTTTAGCACCGCTCACATTAAACATGTGTAATGGATACTGTGGAGGGGTGTCAGGTATGGGAATCATGGGTATGCAGAAATGGGCCTAGGTGTTGTTTGGCACAGATTTATTAGGTCTGCCCCGTGGGAGTGATGTGGGTATAGCACACCTATATTCTCAATAACGGGGCAAACCATCTACTGGATATTGCGTAAACCATTGTGGGAATATGCAGGGACCTATATCAGTGTCATGTAGGCGATTATCATGGATGGACATGCGTATGACCAAGATGGTAACCATACCTGGCAAACTGTCAGAATAAGACAGCTGCACTAAGGCATAGTACATGAAATACAAATAGGGACTATATTAGATATACCCCAGACAAGGTCAGAACGTTGATAGAATACTGGCATAGTCAGGAATACGAATGTTATGAGTGTTACTAATCATGACATAGAAATGTCAGTCACTATTATCTAACCGCACAGTCCGTAATGCCTTGCCAGTAATTTACCAGAAAGGCACATTATTATGACAAATGTAACAAGAGCAAAGGTCAAATGTCAGGGCGTTTACACATAATGTGTACAGGTGAGAGGTATGAAGGTAACCTGTCCAAAGTACATGTACAGAATTAGTGATACTAGGTGGACAGGTGAGAAGAAAGACGTCAGGACAAATGACAAAACATGTACAAGTCAAAAGCATGTACTTCGACAAATGTGAATGACAACGTATGCCCTGTGAAAGTCAATGTGGAAGGTTAATAGACTCAAAAGAAATGTGTCCCTCAGGGTGTCATGCAGTGTCACTGTTACAATGTCCAGTCCCCCATACTCGTACGTGAGCTCTGCCACTGACAGAAAGCGCAAATACCGGCGTACACATAAGGTACATGATAGAATAATTAGTGTGGATAAGCACCTGTTGGCCTGTGTGAGGAATACAACCCTCTGGGTGGGTGTGTCCTGCAATATAAATGTAATGGCATCTGGCCTGTGATGCTGCCATACAGTGTGTGTATTGGTGTCAGAAAATTGATATCTTGTATCAGAAACATACTCCGCAACTGTACAGATTTACGCAGAATGTGCAGAGTTTTGCCTCATATGTTTGGTGTGTTCCTCTTAAAATCAGTACCATTCTGGCAAATTCCTGAGAACTGAAGTCATTAAATAATGACAAACATTTGAGTTTAAGACACCAAATCCATCAGAAAAGTCATACTAATGCAAAACCTATTATTGTGTCAACTATCTACGTTTGTAAGAGCAATATTTAAATTCTGCCCCTATGTGTCCCACTATCAGTTAAGGCTTTGTCCAGATGTTTGCTCTAGGAGGTTGAGTGGTATGATCAGAAACAGATACATGTGTGAGGAAACAGCATTATCGACTGCAAGATAACTTAGAAGGTATGAAAAGCGCTGCAGCAGGACGTTCAGTACTGTCCGCAGGTATGTGCTGACATGTCAAATGACACAGCAGTCTACATGAAGTACCTATAGGGCTGTCACCTTTACAAATGATGATAGTGGGACATACCCACAGCCATGCACACAGCACAAATAGACATACACACAGCAAAACTAGGCCATGATACATGAAGCCTCCGGTGTGAGTAGAGTGAGAGTACAGCAAGGATAGATGTCTGCCAAGCTATACAGCAAATGCCTGTAAGGGTGTAACACCGCCGTAATACCGAACGTTGCACGGACAATGTTGGGATTTGCAACATACCCCATTGGTATGTGAAAGCTATGCAAATATGCGATACATGAAACAGTCAGCTGTCCATGCAAGAGCAGAGTTATGTGCAGAAATGAGATATATATATATATATATATATATATATATATATATATATATATATATATATATATACACACACGCACACAAACACACACATGGCAGGGTTGTGAGCAGAACACGAACGTAACCACTGTACCACACAACAGCATTATGCAGTGACAGAACGTGCAACCGTGATTAGTAGATCACGGCAATCACACAGACATATCTAGCCTGTAGACAGCGGCATCAAAGGCAAAGACGCCACACAGATGTTATGGTGAGTGAATACTGTAAAAGCAATGTACTGTTGTCATGCAGCTGGAAACACACACACACACTTGGCAGAGCTGGGAGTCGAACATACACCTAACTACCCTATCACACTATCGCATGACGCATTTACAGAACGCGCTACCGAGATTACTAAACACAGCAGTCCCACAGGCATTCTTCTAGGCGCGTGTCGACATCCGCAAAGGCAAAGATGTCAACAGGATATATCTGTGGTGTGAAGCATCTAAAAGCATAACCTGAGTCCCCAGGCGGACGGGAGCATGCCTACACACACACACACACACACACACACACACACACACACACACACACTTGGCAGGGCTGGGAGTCGAACATACACCTAACTACCCTATCACACTACAGCATGATGCATTTACAGAACACGCTACTGAGATTACTAAACACAGCAGTCCCACAGGCATTCTTCTAGGCACGTGCCAACATCCGCAAAGGCAAAGACGTCAGCAGGATATATCTGTGGTGTGAAGCGTCTAAAAGCATAACCTGAGTTCCCAGGCGGACTGGAGCATGCGCACACACACACACACACACACACACACACACACACACACTTGGCAGGGCTGGGAGTCAAACATACACCTAACTACCCTATCACACTACAGCATGACGCATTTACAGAACATGCTACCGAGATTACTAGACACAGTAGTCCCACAGGCATTCTTCTAGGTGCGTGTCGACATCCGCAAAGGCAAAGACGTCAGCAGGATATATCTGTGGTGTGAAGCATCTAAAAGCATAACCTGAGTCCCCAGGTGGACGGGAGCATGCACACACACACACACACACACACACACACACACACACACACACACACACACACACTTGGCAGGGCTGGGAGTCGAACATACACCTAACTACCCTATCACACTACAGCATGACGCATTTACAGAACGCGCTACCGAGATTACTAAACACAGCAGTCCCACAGGCATTCTTCTAGGTGCGTGTCGACATCCGCAAAGGCAAAGACGTCAGCAGGATATATCTGTGGTGTGAAGCATCTAAAAGCATAACCTGAGTCTCCAGGCGGACGGGAGCATGCACACACACACACACACACACACACACACACACACACACACACACACACACACACACTTGGCAGGGCTGGGAGTCGAACATACACCTAACTACCCTATCACACTACAGCATGACGCATTTACAGAACGCGCTACCGAGATTACTAAACACAGCAGTCCCACAGGCATTCTTCTAGGCGCGTGTCGACATCCACAAAGGCAAAGATGTCAGCAGGATATATCTGTGGTGTGAAGCATCTAAAAGCATAACCTGAGTCCCCAGGTGGACGGGAGCATGCGCACACACACACACACACACACACACACACACACACACACACACACACACACACACACACACACTTGGCAGGGCTGGGAGTTGAACATACAGCTAACTACCCTATCACACTACAGCATGACGCATTTACAGAATGCGCTACCGAGATTACTAAACACAGCAGTCCCAGAGGCATTCTTCTAGGCATGTGTCATCATCCGCAAATGCCAGGACGCTGGCAGGGATTGTATAGAGAGTGTACGATCAGACATAGTACTGTCCCATGGTAGACGTACACAAACACACGGCAGTGGTGTACTCGGGGCAACTATACATGTATGTAGCACTACAACAACAATACATAGACACGGTACGCACCACAGACAGTACACCCTTCAAGATAGTCGCCCAGTGTGTACTTGGTAGGCATCCATCCTGACGTTGAATATGGAAATCTGTTGCCTGGATGACCACCATGGTAATACAGGATGTCAACGGCCATGCCCATGCACAGAGGGACATCACCGACACAAGGTGTCACTGGCCATGGCCACACACCTGGTAATACACATCAGTTTGGACTGTACTGTGTGTCTATCTACACAACGGCATACTGGGCATGCTCACACACTTAGCTGTTGCAAAGGGCCATCTTGCATGCAGATGGAGTGTAAACACGGAAGGTCTCAGTTTGGACTGTACCGTGTGTCCATCTACACAACTGCGTACCTGGACTGTACTGTGTGTCCATCTACACAACAGCATAATGGGCATGCTCACACACTTAGCTGTTGCAAAGGGCTGTCATGCATGCAGATGGAGTGTACACACGGAAGGGCACAGTACGGAAGGGCACAGTAAGGTATAACTGTCCTCACGCACAGGGCGGTCACACACACGCAGTGACCTGTACACACTCAGCTGCCATCACAGCTGTCACAGGTGCAGGTCACACACATACACACTGCAGTGTACACTGTAGCTGTCAAGTCATCACCATGTCATCGGTGCAGCAATACACAGCCTTACAGTACCACAACACCATGTGACACATGACCACTGGGCTGTACAGAGGTGTACACCAGCTGTGCAGAGTACACATGTACTGACAGGGATCCAACAGGTGTTATGCATTGCAATGATACCAGTATACATGAACAGGTCAGCTCAAGACATACCATGGCCCTTACACAGCTGTGACACATGACTGTTGCTGTACACCAATGAACACACGTCTGGATATGTCATACATGTGATTGTGTGGATGTGTGCATGGACTGCACACACAACACATACGTACTTAGCATAGCCTTTGATGTACCCTGTGCATAACAGTGGCCTAAGCAATGCTACACACGCAAATGGAAGGTGGGTCCATATCTGTTGAATGCTCACACTACAGGGGGTAGCAATGTTGACCGGGACACATACCCTTGTACTGGTCGCCTGTGACACCTGTGATATCATACCACAGTCCATGTGTTATGTATGTCAACACACATGTCCAACAATAGCAATGCATACAAACATGGCAACAAGAGACACATGTGACATCTGTACTGTGCATGCAGCAACCATGCATGTGCAGTGGCCGATGTCTGTAACATAGTTGCACCTAACTACGACATGCAGTTGCAATGCAGCCCCATCATTGACAACTGTATACGGTGACATACAAACAGCACGTATGGAGGGATGTGTGTACATAAAGTGGTGAACCACCTGTGTAGATGTATGTGTGCAGGGGGTGGCTCACAGTTGTGTCAAACACCATCCTATCATGCCATGTGCAAACAGTACACTATGTCACTGTTACGTGACGGTGCTGACATAACGCATACACAGCAGTCAGGTGTTACCAACTATATGTCACATGGCACCTGTAACACCTACAACCTCCCGTGTGCATATAGCAGCACAATTGCCAGACATAGCGTTGGTACACATAATGCAGTCAATACCGCTGCATGTCTATCAAACGTGTCATCATATGGCAGGTGTACCATTCCCAGCACTGCCATGTGTGTCCGAATGTGTGACCAGAGATGCCACATATCATGGGGATTATGTCCCAGTTGTTACACATCCCTGTACACCATTGTAGAGATCTGTACATACTTCAGTGTGGGAAGCATGACGTCGGCCGGTGTGGTGCATCACACATGTCGGCTGTCCGTATACACATGTGTGGTCACCACAGTGTGTGTGTGTGTATGTATGTATGTCTGGTGCTTGGTGTGAGGGTGTATGCTAATATACAGTGAGAAATGATCACTAACCCCACGTGGTGACTAACCCATAATGGTGATGCAGTGCACTACCCTGTTGATGCCATAGGTCCCAGCCATAGTGGCTACCTGTGCATGTTCCTTCTCTGTGACATGTGTGGGTGCATAGTACTGTGAGGGTGATGACCACATAGGCAAGGGTCCCCACCTCAACACTATGGGGTGTGCGTTATAGTGGTGTACACCCCATGAATGTGGCCATGTTCCCATACTGTTACAGGGTCCTACTGCTACACAGTGTGGCCTCCAGCTACCAAGTGACACCTCACATCATCATTGGCCAGACCGCTGTGTACAACCCCTGCACCATGTCACCATACCTGTAATGTGTCCTGCTATGTATGTCACGTCTCTGTCCACTGTAGCCTGTGCCACTGACCACATGCGTCAGGTGCAGTATATGTGCGGACATCTGTGTCATGTTAGAGTTTCCAACAGTCAGGTTGAGGGTACATGTAGCATGCTGATATTGCCAGACGTGCCTGTGAGTAATCCACAGTTACACGTGGGGGACTGCAAACACTGCTACCTGTAGGCACATGCAAGTACACCATAGGAGGGAACCAGGGTATCACTACCAACATGCTGCTACAGATGTAACCGAGACACATACCATGAACACATCACAATGCATGCTGCACCTGAACTACATGGTATGACCGGTGCATGTCGACAGTACACAACCTATGTCACATACACATCTCTCAGTATTCACACACAACCACTGCAACATACACATCCCTCACTATGCATACACAGGTAATATTACATACACCTCTCACTATTCTGTTCACCCTGTGCATCAGAATATTTGAGCATATCCCTGCACCGATGGTGTGGATGACAGGGATGTGACACAGGCTTCATCATATGCACAGGGTGATATGTTTGCCAGGGGCATAGGCTGCACCAATGGATGACATCATGTGTGTGTGTAAGGGCCAGTGATTTGATTGGACATGTCTGTTCAGAATGCATGTGGGTGTTGTGGAGCCCTACAGTTGTGTTTGCAGTGTGCGTGTATGTGTGCACACAGTTCTGCCATTTGTGAGGCCTACACAGGGTATAAATGACAGCTCCAGATTGCACAGACCAGGTTGTACAGCTCACTGTGTCCGGCCATGGCCACGTGACCTGTGCCTGCCTAGGGTTGCACGGGCACTACCAGGGGGAGGTACAGATTGGCTACTGTCCAACGACACATGTCCGCTGGAACTGTGTCCCCAGTGGGAACGTCCAGGGCCATGTCCACGTGGCCTCCTGTGTCCTGGTGTGGACAGAGCAGCACCAGCTGCACTGCTACTGCTACCGGCACTATGGGAGTGGGCATGTGAGGTGGCACGCTCACGTCGACCTACACTAGGTGGTGTTGCTGGCCTACATCCACGTGACCTACGCCTCACTCCTACCAGATGTTCCAGCACAGACAGCTCACGCTCGCGGATTGCCATGCCATGGTCAAGGATTCCGACCATGTCACCCAATCGCCTATCCAGAACATCAGCAATCTGCTGTTGAGCATTTGCCAATGCCTGGATGTTTTCATTTAGGGTATGGATAGCAGCCCTCTGCAGCCTCTGCCCTTCTCTGTTCTGCCGTTCAGCACGTGCCTGTGCTGCCATGACAGTCTGGAACATGCGTCTGGTGATACCAGCTGCTGCGCTCTGTCCTGCAGGTGCATGTCTGCCAGAGGTCCTCCTACGAGCAGCACCGGCCACATGCCTGTGTGGCACATCTGCAGTCATTACACTGACACCATGGTGTGTAGACACACCTTCTGTAGCCACCACACATTCCTGTTCCACGCTAACAGACGCTGACTGTCCTTCCTCTATGGCCACTGGTGATGCGGTATGTGTTGGCAGCAGAACTGTGTGCGGGGAAGAGGGGGACATAGCTGGGATGGCAACCACTGGCACAGATTCAGCCCCTGACAACCCTGCCTGTACCTCATGCATATGTTCATCACCGCTAGTATCTGTGGGGACACTAACATCAGATGGACCGCAGGAGGGTAACGCACCTACATCACCTGTGAATGCAAAGAAATACTCTAAAGTACAATAGCCACAGACACACACACACACACACACACACACACACACACACACACACACACACACACACACACACACACACACACACACACACACACACACACACACACACACCATGCATGTGATTTGACAGATGGCATGCAGTATGCCTGTGATACAGCAGAGGGCATGCAGCTCAGACATTATAAGTGTTAGTAAAAATACCTCCCTGGGGTGCACACTGCAGCAAGCAGGTGTCATATCAGTAGCCATGCAGTTCACACAATCATGGTAGTATGCATGCATCCCTGTGATACACCATGTGGCCCAGAACAGGATAACAGTACACATGGCTGACGTGACCTCGACATGTAATCTGCTGACATGTGCATTAACATGCATACATGTCTGACACAATGGTGTCCTGACACATGTACAGCATCATAATGGGCATCACATTGCAGTGTCATCTGTATGCCCTACAGATAGAATGCATGTTTAGCAAATGTGCATGAGCATGGGAGGGTAGTGTGAGCCGTCTACATTGCTATACAGTGTGAAGTACAGACACTGTGCCATTGCATGGTATCATGAGGCATCTATATTGCTGTAGAATGCATAATATGTACACATTGCATAGCCATAACTGCATGCTATGACACAGTCGTGATGTTCAACAGATCTTATATGGTAGACTTCAGTGACACCTCCAGTAGCTGTGCACAGGCTTTTAGGATGTCCAGTGTACCACATCAACTGTATAATCGGTCAACTAAGGCTATAATTGGACCATGTGTGGACAATGTGCAACAGGGTGTATACACATCCCATCTACTGTGTGGCTACATGTCTCTGGCCATCCCCCATGGCCATGTGTGCACATGTGTTGGCCAAATGTGTGTGATGGCCATCTATCTCACATGTCTGTGTTGTCCCATATGACATACACCCATAGATGTCAGATAAGTCACCATCCACAGGGCTATGCAGACAACGGGTTGTATGTTTGGTATGTGGGGTATAGGTCATGCGATAGTGTGACCTTATTGCAGACAGAACACTACGTGTCTGGGACATGTCAGGTGGCACATCACAATGTGTGCACCCAATGCAGGGGCATATGACACAATGGTGACACCTGTGGGCTGCCCATATCACAACTCACTGTGTGGTACTGTGTGCGTACCACACATGTTGTTCCAATGCATACTACATATGCCTCCATTGTAGAACACCTCCACCGTTGTATGCACAGCTGACCACACATGTCGCAATGACAACTACTGTGGTTTCAGGTCGGTGTATCATTTCATTTGTATATATTGTACATGGGTGGCCTGTGTGAATGACCTGTATATCATGACTGGAACGAACATCAAATGTGCAAGTGTTAACTGGCCACATGGCAAATAGATCTACAGTTTAACATGCCTGATACTGATGACAGTCTCACCTGCAATGGACTCATGTCTGTGCGGCACGCCAGAGGTACCTGTATAGGGGTGACACAGCAGTATGAACATTATCCATGACTGTATGACAGCCACAGGGTGCACTGTGCATGTTAACACATTCACCTGTGTAATAGCACATAGTATGCACATGTGTGCATACACAGAGTAGCGTACTGTAGTATGCAGCATGTGTGTCCACATACCTTGCATATGTTGTTACTGTACATAATGTACAGTGACACATGCAACTGAATGGGATATAATAGCCATATGTGCAGTACTGACTTACCAGGCAACTCCAGGCTCATTGGTTGGGAGATACCCACCTCCACGATGGCAGCTAGTGTTTGTGGATGCTGTTCCCTGGGTGTCCCCAGACTGGCCAGTAGCTCCTCGGTGTGTGAGTGGGGGCTGGGTTGGTGGCCCACCACCTGTTCCACCTTGTTCCCTGGTGATTGCAGTGGCACGCTGTTTTGCATGTCGTATCAAGTCTGTGCAGTGTCTGCGCACCTGCTGGTAGGTGCGGTTATGGCCACCCACATCGTTCACCCTCCTGTGTAGATCCTGCCACAGGTCATCCCGCTGCTGGGCATGCTGTGGCACATGGCTGAACAACAAGTCATAGTTCTCATGGAGCTGTGGGATGAGGACATCATCCTCCTGGCGGCTGTATGCTGGAAGGCATGTACGGGGCATTATCTGTAAGACATAATGATGGTGACAGGTCACAGTTTCAGAGATGTACAGAGATACTGCTGCACATACATTTCTATGACATCTAGTACATCTGCACAGTTATCTTTGCAAAGCATCATGACACTGACATGACTGACGTGTTTGTGTCACACACATGTCACACCCATTATGCATTGGATATCATCACCATATATGTGTGTCACCTCATTACAGTGTTCATACTCCATGTGAATGCTGTCTTGCTGTGGGCATGTCTATTTGCCTGCACTTGTGTTCTTACCTATCTGCACATGCCTGGATGTGTCCACGGTAATGCTGTTGACCTTGATGCTGTGTATATGTCACATATCAACACAGACACAGCCGTAATGGACTTGAGCAGTGACAATGCACACATACGCATGGACACCTGTACATGCATGTGTTTTGCCATATACATCTACACAGCACTGTACAGCTGTTCATCATCCTGCCACGGATCGCCTGTGTTGCACATGTGATAGACATGGGACAATGGCTAGTCAGACATCATTCGCAGGGATGGTTATCAACCATAGCATGTGCGGGCAAGGTTTCCTAGCTGTAACAGACAGCCATTATGCCACCGCAAGGTGCATCAGTGCCACATTACTGATCCAGTCAGTTGATAGTACATCTACCATGCGGCCATCACACCATGTATGACTGGGATGACATGTGCAGCTTTGATGGACAGGGTTGCATGGTATGGCGGGAGTATGTCACATGTATGGCACAGGGATCTGTCCAGCATGTGGCGATCCTAGTATTAGGACGGTGGCTGTCCATGACATATGTCTTACAGATCAGGATATGGACATGTAGCATGTCCATCATCATGGTGTAGCAAATGTCTTTCTGCAAGGTAGACAGCATACTGCATAGTGGAGGTGAGGATTGTAAAGGCTGGTATCGCCCATCCACGCATGGCCATTAGCCCTTAAAGGTGGTATGTGATCCAATATTGGTCACCACAGTGCTGTATATGCCTGTCCAGTGATCTCCGTGCTCATGGATGGCACCCTGTCATGACATGGGTACCTCATATGACTACCTAAGGGGCCTGGAGACGTCACCAAGTCGTGGGGTGCACTGCACAGCACCATCCCTTACACAGTGTCCATAATGTTGACCACAGCCTAGGTAGTAGTTAATGGGTACAGGGATGTTCACCTAGCGGTGACAATGCTGGTATCATCCATCAGACTGTGCAAATATGTCACACACCTCACCCACACAGCCCATTCTGTATGTTGTTCACAACACTAACACAGCTATACTCATAGGTCATGGCCATTCACAGCCTTACATACACAGATGTCTAACATTTGTCTGTGTGGTATGGGCTACAGTGAGGGTGGAGTACAACACATTAACCCTGTTCTACTGTAGCTGGCACTGGTGTGATATGCACATGTCACTCTGGCACCTTTTGTAGTTGTGAGTCTGTCAACAGGCCACCGGTGGAACACTCCTGTGACATACAAAGGTATTTGTAATCAAACATCCGTGCTGTCTTGTACATCTGTACTGCTAACATCTACAGTGATAATGGTTCATGGACATGCACACCATACTCAGCAGGGTTATAGTGTGGTGCCACCCATAATGACTGTCGTCACCACTTGTGGGTTGATATTATCCAACACCCTATCTGTATTGTATGGTCATGCTAGGCACTTGTTCAGAACTTGTGAGCATGTCATGAGCTACTGATTAATATAGCACCCATTCCACACCATTTCCCACAGGTACACTGGCTGTCCTACACTTCCCAGCTTGCTTATGGTACAACAGCTGTTGTACACACGTAACGCACATATCCTGTGGGACATGGTGGTATATACAGGCATGTCCAACTGTCACGTACCACTGCTACTGCCTGTCTATATGATGGATATGTCATACATGTGGCAATAGAGCAATTGTCTCATGTACACATTCAATGCTCACCTCCCAACATACGACACTACAGCCTGTGGGGGATGCACTTCTGCAGCCGTGCTGGGGGCATAGCTCTCAAGTGTACCTCATTATGAGGAACATACCTCATTTGGGGTCTTCAAAAGTGCATGTTCCTCAAAGTTCCACATTGAAAGGGTCTGTCACACATTCATTGTTGGAAATTGTTTAACTGCTAGCCATGGCTAAATAGATGTGACTCATATTACTTCGTTAGAATATCTTTTTTATATGTAAGACCAGCCTATTTTAGCCATCATATGCCCTTCCTAGTTGAAGCTGTTAGTAAGCCAGTAGTAAGTGTTCCATGTTTTGCCCATTTGTCACACATTATGAGGGCTAATGTTCCTCATTTTGGGGACAGGAGGTTGACAGCTATGGCTGGGGGTAATGCTGTCACCAACCCTGACTGCACCTGACAGTCATGTGGGGATGTGTAACATTCGCAACACACCCCACCCATCACATAGTCTCACATGATCTCCACCACAGGCCACACCTACAAGGACAACTTGTGCAGTACATCTCCATACTCTGTGTAGGCACCAGAGGCAGCCCCCATCATGGAAAACAACATCACCAACTTATAGCCCACAGACTCATATGTGCCCATCACATACAGCCAATAGGGAGTTATAACATTCACAACACACCAGTCATAGGTGACTCTGTAGGGAGTCACACTGCAGTTCCACACAGCAGGCTACACAAGGCGATAGCCGCTTACATCTTGCTGTCGGGTAGCTGGTTCTGCAACATAACCTATGCACCCATGCCACACCTCACCAGGTACGATGTGACTGTCATTTTCCATGTTAGTGTGACTGCCTTGAGATGCCACTTCACAGACCACGAGTGCAGGGACATGCAATAGCTCACCAGTCTTATAGCCCTGAGGGTGTGGGCCAAGCCCTGGGGAGCATTATGCATTCGTCCGGACCCAATACCACTGTACAACGACTGACTGTGTCACTTCAACAGTTGCCTATGCTTCTACTGTCATTCCACAGGAATCTGGTATCTGTCCGCTTTGACTGACCTGGTCAAACACAATGCTGTGGCACAGATGACTTGCACCTGTCAGCCCTGGGAGTACAGCTCACATGTAAGGCTCTTGCTGCTTCTATACTGCCTGTCTTGCACAGTTTCCAATACCAGTCACCGGCAGAACGGGAACTGGCAAGCACGACATGGGGTCATGTGACACAATGCTTGCATCTTCCTCTGTGACGCACGCAGGCAAGGCTCACCTTATGATGCACCACTCCACTATCTCTGCAGTGACTGGGACCTGCCTCTAGGCTCTGCAGAGCACACCTGCAATGACAGGTTATAGACAGACCATACCTTTCAGGCACATACCTGGACCGGCACACCCACAGCTGAGGGGTTCCCATATCCCACTATGTTGTGCACACATCCTGGCTAGTTACTTAGCACAATGCATCAGAGGTGCTCCATGTGCAACTAACTGTGTCCGGAACCGCTATACACATTGTAACAAGCTACAGATTCAACATCATACCCCATGGTTAACATACCTCATTTGTTGGTATATTGGACAGTGGGGCTCAGACAGCTACTACTGATGTGTGACTGACACTACCCCACACTTAACTGGGATGGCCACTCATGTACCGACACATCCATGAGTCATAACCTCCACTCTGCTGGATCAACCCATACACACCACCTCCAAGACCAACATTAACCTTGACATGAACACTACCACCATGTGACTGGTGTTACACACCTGGGGTTATCCCCTCATTGGTGGATTCCGAACATATGCTAATCAACCTTGTTAGCCACATCCCGGCACCACACCCATCACAGCATACACAGTACATGAGTACTACAACACCTACTACAGATGTCTTCTGATAGCGGTTGGTAACGTCATGACACCCGTGCAGATGGATGGTGCACATACAAATGCTGAAACATACCCCAGTGCACTTCATTAGCATGTACACAACTGCATGGATCATGCTATTCCACACAGAGCCATGATGGTACACACCAGATAACAGACGCCACTCTGGTGGTCATGTTCCATGGACATATGATGTACAACAACAGGTGTAGGCTGTTGCACAGTGGTGTACATTCCCATGGGTGGGGTAGCTCACTGGTCAGCCTCAGTAGGGTCACAGGATCCCTCATCACATACTCCAAGACTAGCTACATAAACATTACTGTGACACATTCCGGGGTGTACCACTAGGCATTATGGTGGTATGTCAGTAGTCGATGGCAACACCCACATCTGCTGTCACATACAACAGTCACTCAGGAACATTACAGACCCAGGTGATGTTGGCAACATGCTGGAGGATGGATTCAATGCTAACATTACACCCTCTCACTCACTACAGGGCCACAATCCATACAGGAACATTGTGGTGTCCCTGCGGTCACACCTACACAGTACTAACCTGCACTCTATATGTCCTGGGACACTGGCCCCATGTCACCTTCCAACGTCCCAGGCTGTGAAGTCCACAAACCTCTGAATGACATGTCTCCCCACTAGGCCACTATATTCAGTAATAGCCTTGTTTCAGACATTGTAGCCCCTGAATGGCACACAGCAGCATTTATCACACTACACACAGGTGGCACCACAATGCACGAGTGGGACTATAGTCCTACACACCTGACTGGACTGTTCTGCATGGCTATGGGGCACATCATCAAGGACGTCATTCACAGAGACATTGTTGGGCTCCCGTCCTTTGATGCCACCCGAGTTGGGCTTGTTAGGGCCAGAGCATGGCCCCTACACCTGGTGGACTCCTTTCATACAGTTACCAGGGTAGTTGCTGATGGTACGGGAGACAAAACATCCTACATTGTCCTCTCATTGCCATTCAGCACCATTCTTCATTCTGGTATTGACAACATACACATCCACCTGCACATCGTACCCTATGTCTCAGGATGTTATGCAATGTGGCTCATGGACAGGACACACACAGTGAGGCCAGCATACCATAGTACCTACTGCATTTCAGTTACATTTGGCATACCACAGTCCTCAGTCATAGGGCCCCTCATGTTCAGTATATGCTTCCCTGCGGTACAGGCTAGCACAGGGGACTTTCCCTGCCTAGCTTTACAAACCCCTGCATACAAAGCACCATGATTGCTCCACCAGCTGATACTGACTCCATCCATACAGGTGTCACTGTGACAGATACCTGATATGACTATCATGGCATCAAGCTGCATGACACAAGGTGCATGAACATCACCTTTGCATTACACCATCCACCCACTGACTATCACATGGGTGGTAGTCCCCTACATACATATCACATTGTACATGTTTGTAATACACACGTATGTTGCACCCACTCCTGTAGTTACCGTATTGCCACTGTGGCGTGGATATCCTTCTATGTGGCCACACTTATCTGTACTGGGTGTGTAGCTGGTACATAGGCACCCATTGTACCTCTGAACTCAAGACTTCTACACACATTCAAGGGTACACCACCCCATTTAGGGTGTACCTTACACAACAGCTACAGTTTTACATACCACAACATTAACACTCCATGACGTTTATTGAGCTCCGACAGTTTAAGTATGTGGCTACACTACGGACACCACATCTGTACACATTTGCATACTACATACTCAGGGGTGACCTCTGCTGATCAGACAGGGCCCATGTCCACAACATTATTAATGGATATACTCTTCATACGCGACATAAGCCAAGGCCACTGTGAGCAACATGCTCATGGATATGTGCACACACGCCACAATGAGTGGGATGTGCTTGAGGGTTACATTCCCAAACCGGACACTCACCATGCTTTGGGACATGAGTCCTATGTACATCACACAGGGACACTCAGTAGCACTGTTCATGTGATACCTCCCTTGGTGGTTGGGAGACACATGTAGGCCTGGGATCACTGCAGTGGCTGTACTGTGCAGAGGTGCAGGTGACACATGGCTCTGCTGTTCACAGGACACTACCCTAGAGAGGTGCCACTGGTGTGAACACTGTAGTTGTGCTTACACATAGACTTGCCAGACTGCATAGTACCTCACTATGCACCTGTGAAGCTATTACATGTCCTTTGTGCATGGTTACTTGGTAGCCCTTCCAGTTAGTTTAGCTATCATGCTATTACAATGTCCCATGCCTACAAGCCATATGTATCCTGTTATTGTACATGCCAATAGACGATACCTTTGGTATGCATGATATGCCTGTTATGCTGTGTAGAATATCTGTCATATCTACCTACAATACTGTACATTACACATATTTCACATAGTATCCCATAATGCAAAGCATACTTGCACAGCGGGACCACCTTAGATATGTCATTGATGTTATATGCCCATACACATGCGTGCTGTGACAGTATATCAACATATACTATCCCCTGCTATGGCATGTACTTGTTGGACATACCCTACCACTGACGGCGGGTTGTATGAAATTGTTCTGTTTAAAGCCCTCATGTAGCATCCCTTGTGGTGTCTGTGATGTGTACCTTGTGGCCCACTGCTGGACGCACAGTTTCTACAAGCGTTAGTATGCTCAGCAAGACATCACTACATAAATACCTTTTCCCACTTTATGCATTGCGGACACGTTTAATTAATGCAAACCAGGCTATACATACAGTAAAACTCATTAATACAGATCATGCTATGCATAACCTTACATATCGGGTGTTCTACATACCTTGTTATCGTTACGGAGTTTCGTGTCTATCTCTCTCACAGTGTTTCAACTGGTATTCGGTATAAGCATACGGTTTGAATGTCTGGCAAGTCATCCTTATATACTTCGATACCTGTAACATGTGGTTTCATCCGCCAATTGGTGTTCCTGAGTGAATAATTACGTGCATATCAGCTGTGCAGCTACTCCATTCACCAATTACGCGGCAACAGTGGGGTATAATTGAATTCTCCACTTGGGTGTTGCCTATTTGCCCTACCTTCGGGGAGACGGCCTGTATTGTGTTTTGTTATGTGTAATTGCAACTGCTATGCATGGAGACAAGTATACTTTGGATTCATGTCCCCCGTGGATTGTGCGTGACAGCTAGAGTATGTGGTTCAACATGTGGGTGTACCTGTCATCCCAACGTCTGACAACGGACTATTGCAAACAAAACCTGTAACATCGCTGTTTGTTCCATTATACAACGCCTGCGATTTTGCATGATGCCTTTAATTGTGACTCTCACAAGGTATGTTTAGGGTTCTGCAGATGTAATTGACTGACTGGATGTTTGTGCTGCTATTACAGTCTGTATTGCTTTAGTTTCTAGTGTGGGGGATGTCGGTGGGTGTACGTAGCATATACAGGTTTGTGGGGCTTGCATTTCTACATATTCCATATATATATGTGTGGGCTCCGTCCCTAATTAGAGAGCTAACAGTTAGTAGACTTATGTTACGGGATTGTACATTGGGCCGTTGTTAATTGGTTTCTATATCATCTGCAGGTGAGGTTGATACTTATATACCTCCGGAATTGCAGCAATATATCAAGGGATATGTGTAAGTGACAGCTATCCCTTGTATTTCTGTCCCAGATATTTGCAGTCATTGCGGTTGTGTTGGTAAAAGAACCTGTTTGCCATGGGTTGCCACCTTTTCATATGGCCATTGTTGGACACTTGCGGGACACACAGTGGTGTTTACAGGCCAACACATAGCCACGGTCAGTACACAGGTTAGCACATACTTTTATCCTCAGTACATACCTATTGTTGTGGGACTTTGGCTACTTATCATATTGCATGTAACATTTACGTTTCTTACATACAGGCATAACTATTTAATAGAACTATTACATTATATATGGGACATATTAATGTCCTGAAATCTCGGACAATTGCCCTTTGTACTGTTTTATATCAGGACACACCTGCCCAGGGTGGGGCTGTCCCTCCTACTGTGGGACAGGTGGTGACCGTATGCCTACGGCTAGCTATACCCACACCTACCGTACTGATCTACCTCTGACTTGGCACTAACAGACACATGTTGCAGACACACACACACATTACAGTCACACGGAGACGCACACGGCACCCTCAATGCACACATACGCAGAATACGGCACTCACAAACACAGTTGAACACAGTACCTACGTGGACCGCAACACCGGCAGCAGTGACTAAATGTCCCTTCATATCATCATACTATTACTCGCGGCTGTACTGTTCCGGTACTGTGTTCTATCGGTCTTTCAGCCTCGTGGTTACGCATGTCGGTATGTTACACATTCCATAGTTGGTGGTATCCTATTTATTTGTACCTCCAAGGTGTTATGAATGTCGTTGACCTATCTATATATATTTGCAGATATCGCTGAATCCATATATATCAACATATATCACTCTATTGCCCTTTCTATCTGTATTATATATATGCATATATGTGTACATATATATATATATATATATATATATATATATATATATATATATATATATATATATATATATATCTGGCGTGAAAAGTGACAGGCACACAGCACCACCATATGCTGATAGGCTCATGTACTGTTCAGGTATTGACATTCCGTGTTCCACTAGCTGTTGTGTGTACAATGTTTGAGGGCTGCCTATGTAGGAGTCACACATTGGGCCACCTATACATTACAATTTACAGGTGGTCATGTTTGTGTACCATCCATTTTACTGTGTGTGCAGGTGGAGAGGTGTCAGTCCGTAGGGGCCTACACTGTCAGAGTATGTGCTATACGTTCCCTCTTTGCCAAGGCGTAGGCATATTGGGCACACCTTCGTCTGCCTACTGGGGCTGGCACAGTGTGTTCATGGTCTGAATCCCTCTGTGCCTGTAATGGCCTTGGCAATTGCGGTGGGCTATGAGGGCCTTCACCATTTTGTCCCTGCTTCAGCTGCTTCCGCAGGATCATATTATGTAGCATGGCACATACTATGATGATGTGGGCACACGTGCCTGGAGAGTACTGCAAGGCTCCACCAGATGTATCCAAGCACCGGAACCATGATTTCAGCATCCCGAACACACGCTCTATGATGATTCTGGTTTGTGCGTGTGCCTCATTATGGCGTTCTTGCATGGGTGTGTGTGCATTTCTGATGGGAGTCATCATCCATGGCTCCAGTGCATAGCCAGCATCCCCCACAAGATGGCCATGTGGGACATCCCCCCTGACAAATACCTGATACAGCTGTGAGGCATGCCAGATATGGGAGTCATGGTAGCTTCCAGGGCTGCCAGCACACACATCCATGATAATGCCCTAGGCATTGCACATGACCTGGCAGTTGATGGAGTGGAATCCCTTGCGGTTTATGTAGCACCTACCATGCTCACCGGGTGGTGACTTGATTTGTATGTGCGCGCAGTCTATCGCACCCAGTACCTCCAGGTAGTGTGCCACACGGTGGAAGTGGCGCATATTGCTGGCCTACTCCTCCTGAGTTCAGGGGAAGTATATCTGCTCATTGGCATGTGGTAACATGGCATCCAGGAACTGGTGTAGTACCCTGGATGCTGATGCCTGTGAGATCCTCATTATATCTCCAGTTGGCCTTTGAAAGGTACCTGTGGCCAGTATTCGCAGGCTTACACATACCTTCGTGTCCACTGGGATGGGTTCCCCTCTGTTGTTTCTGGTTCTCAGGCGTGGCCGGCACAGCTCCACTATTTGCTGTAAGATGCCCCTGTCCACCCTGTAACGCTCTACTATCTCCAGGTCATGTAGCCCCTGGTAGGTTACCCTTGGTCTGAACACTCTCCTTCTCCTCCGAGGCCTGCGGTGGTTGTCGGCATCATCCTCCACAACACCGTCAGTCTCTAACACATGCTGATGAATCACAGCTATGGCAGCTCCCAACATGTACATTTTTAAAGTTCCCAATGTGTTTACACCTATGGTGCAGTGTTTGGGAATACACAGGTGTGTATAGGGTGCTTTCACACTTTATACTATTGTGCTGTGAACACCGATGATGTCATAGGGTGTGTATGTACGATCATAGCTACAGGGTATCTTATGTGTTTTACTACCGGAACTACTATTGTGGTGCCTTTGGTGTTGAATTACATTTGGCTACCGAGGATTACCTCTTGACCTTCCCTTTACATTTCTGCACGTTCCACCTACCATTTTCTGGCATGCATCCAGCAGCCTACTTTCATTTGTACTTTCCTGGATCTGGTGTATCTTGCGTTATGTGTGCTACTGCAGGTCTACTGTCGGTTTGCTTTGCTCTGCTGTGACAGGTCTCCTATCTTTGCAATCCAATGCGTCCCCTCCTTTCTTTGCATTCCAATGCCTCCCCTATCCTGTTTTGCAGGTTTCTGCGAGCAGACTTGTCAGCTGCCGTCAATTGGCCGCTGTGAGTTGATTGGTGTTGATTGCTCATTAGTACTCCAATTACCCTACGTCAGCATTTCCTTCTTTTCTTCCCCTGACCTTCCTGTTTGTGCTATTGTTCACGGCGCGTGCGTCCAATTACTGGGTTTCGGGCACGTTTTCATCCCCGTACACATGTGCTTTTGGGCACCATGTGTGCTCTCAGCTAAACGATTCTATACCTTCCTCCCCACCCCTGTCCTGCAGCTTTGCTTAGCAATGGACAGGCCAGATTTGCATTGCTCCAATGTGCTTACTGCTACGGTGGCACACCCCTCTGCTGATGTCATGTATCTCCTCTGAGCCACTCCTCGGTGTTATACCGCTGCGCCGTATGGTACAACCTTCATCCGGCGGGACATTTGCGATTCAGTATTATCTGCCTCATTTGCATGGCATTGACTACTAATTCATAGTTACCGCGTCAAACACTGTCGCAGGCCCTTAGCAACCCTTGCACCTTGGTTGTGGTGTTCCATGCCTACCATTGTGCATTATGGTGTAAACCTGATTTCTATTACGTTGCGATTTTATGACATTTTTTATATTATTTCTTTATGTTACAGTTTGCGCACATGTGCCCTGCGGTTGTACTGTGCGTTACTGTGGACATGACATTAAATGTTGTTTTTTAGGTGTTGTGCATCTTTTCTTATGCCATTGGCTGTGTATTTCGCCATTGGCATATGTTAACTTTGTGATACATGGGTCTAGCCCGCTTCCATAGCTCCGATGTTCTGTTTGGGAAAATGTAAACCGTGTTTTTTGGTTTACATTTCCGTGGGCTTACGCTACGCCTGCACCACTTCATGAATCACTATATGCCTTCATTTGCATGGTGCGACACTGCGCATGGGGTGATTAGCATACCTAGGCCGAGGGCTGCGCAGTTCTGGCGTATGCCGGTAGTGCACGTGGAATTGGATCGTACCTGAATCGCTCGACGGCCATATTTGGCGTTATACCACCTACGCTACGCCTGCGCCTGGCGCAAGCTTCATGAATCCCAGGGAAATACTAAAAATGGTCACAAGTTTGCAAAATGAAGAGAACAAATACATTATAAATGTATAATATATACAGGAAAATAATCCCAAGGCAAAAAACAATTTCCAAGACTACAGTGCTGGAAACTGTAAATATTACTGACTATTAGTTAAGTATTAAGAAACAGAAGCAGAGATGGGGAGAGAATGGTTACTGCAGTAGTATTAGAGGAGGAGAAGGTAGATTAAGTGGGTAACTTATCTGTCCCATAATTGAGTATAATGCCCCATACTCAGAGGCGATCTCTGCTTAACATACAAGGCCATGTCAAACCCTGAGCTGTTGAACATGCTCTACTTAAAGAAATCCCAATCCCTCAGAGCCACACACTCCAGGGATCTAAACCTTGTCATCACAATGAACAAAACATGCTGGAGGGATAGGTTCCTGGCCCAGAGACTCCCCATACTCTGGAATGGACTGCCCATACATGTCAAGCAGAGCGCCTCCTTGGCCCTCTACAAAAGGAACCTTGACGATAGGATGGGAAGTAGGAAATTCACCCCGGGGATCACGTCAGTCACCCTGCTAGACAGGGGTCCTGGGAAGTAAATATTGTGGGAAGAAATATCCAGGGAATTGTTATGGCTAGGCTTGTATAGGCTCTAGGGCCGGTAGCCTAGTACCAACCTATTAACTTATGAACCTATGAACCTATTCAGCACCTGTAGCAATTAGAGAGATCTCAGAGGTTTCTAACAAAGAAGATCAAGGGGCTCCAGCATGTTCCTTACACAGACCAACTAAAGTGCCTGTCAATATACTCCGTATTTTATAGACTTCTTAGAAGACACTTATGCCTGACCTACAGAGCAATCCAAGACCCAAACCTAATGAACTTATTGCAGATCCATAAATCAAACTGGACAATGGCTACCCGTTCCAGGATCTAAATATGACCTGTGACTTAATATGACATGCTGGAGGGACATATTTATCTCCCAGCAACTGCCACATCTTTGGAACAGGCTACCTATTCATGTGAAACAGCACACCTCTATGACACTGTTCAAGAGGAACCTGGACGAGTTGATGGGGTGCCATAAATTCTTACCAGGGATAAGGCCCATGACCCTCCTGGACATGGGCAGTCATCACTAAATGCATTCTTGGGTATTGACTACCATTTGTATGGTATTACATTGGGATGAATTCGCTAGACTTAAAAAATGACCTCCAGGTTGATAGCCTGGTAATCTCCTATGATCCTATGATCCTATTTGCTTAATTAAAGTATATAGTGCTATAGGTGTACTGTAGTTGGGACAAAATTCCTGCTGTTTGTCTGTGACTATGTCATACTTTTGAATATATTTTGATATTTGCCTCTAGATTTGCTTTTATAAAATGTTGGCTAAAGGACAGAAGTTGTAAATTTGCTGGTAGTCAGGGCCTACTATGGAAGCTAATATTTTGGACAGGGACAATATCGACGAGCCCTTAATGCTCATTGGGCTGGATTTGGAAGTGAGGGTGACACTATATGCTTCATTCAGTATCCTAATATAGTTCATAGGTTCATAGGTTCATAAGTAGGTACTAGGCTATCGGCCCAAGGGCCTAAGTAAGCCCAGCCAACAAGGTTCCCTGGCTTACACCACCCAAGAAAGTTAATTTCCTGTGCTCCTGTTGAGCAGAGCCACAGAAGTGATCCCCGGAGTGTATTTCCTATTTCCCATCCACTCATCAAGATTTTTCTTGAAGAGTGCTAATGAGGAACTTTGCTTGACATGGATAGCTTGTTCCAGAGTATAGGAAGTCTCTGGGACAAGAATCTATCCCTCCAGCATGTCCTGTTTATTATGGTGACAAGGTTTAAGTCCCAAGCATGTAGCTCGGAGGGATTGGGATTTCTTAAGGTGTAGCATGTCCAACAGCTCTGGGTTTAACATAGCTTTATATGTTAGGCAGAGATATCCTTGGAGTAGGCAATATGCTACAGAGTAAAGCTGGAGTTTTTTGAGACGGTCAGTGTAGGGCATCTGTTTGAGGCCAGTAATCCTCTTTGTGAGGTACTTCAGTGGCCTTTCCAGCTGCTGCAGATATCTTGTGAGGTACATTCCAAAAGGGGCGTTGTACTCTATAATGGGTCTAATGAGTGTCGAGTAGAGATGAACAATGACCTCTTTTTTTCCTGGATGAGAACCCTTTTGTGATGAGGTGTGCCACATAGAAGGATGTCCTGACTACTGTGGCAATGTGATTATCAAAGGAGAGACTACTGTCCACCTGGGTCCCAAGGTCTCTTATCGCACATTCAGCATTAAGTAGACTGTCGTTTATGTGGTAGTTCATGGGTACAGAGTTTTTACCAAAGGGGATGACAATGCTCTTTTTGGCATTGAGCTTGAGGCCATGCCTCTGACACCTGTCTCAGTGAGGCCTTTCTGTAGGATGTCCACATCATTTGGGGACTTGACTATGGCTCTTAGTTTGCTGTCATCTGCAAACTTCATTAGCCAGAGAACTTCTGTGTTAGCCTGTACTTCAGAGAAATAGATACCAAACAGGAGAGGTCCCAGGAAGGAACCCTGTGGTACTCCACTTGTCACTGGTTTGAAGTCAGATTTGGAGTCTGCAACTTTTACAGTGTGGGTTCTGTCAGTGAGCCAGTTGGCAATCAATCTTGTGATGTAGAGATGTATACCTAGTTTAGTGAGTTTAGCTATAATTCCAGAATGGGGGATGGTGTCGAAAGCCTTGGCGAGGTCAAGATAAGCTGTGTGAACCACCTTACCCTCGTCTACGGCTTTGGTGACTGCCTCAAAGAAGTCAATCAGGTTCAGAAGGCATGATCTGCCTTTCACAAACCCGAACTGGGTGGGGTCCAGAGTTTGGAGGTTGCCAATGTCTTTGTTGATGAGTTCCATGATGATACATTCCATGGCCTTGCATACCAGGCTCGTCAGGCTAATGGGGTGATAGTTCCCAGGATCAGTGGTGGCTCCCCCTTTGTGAAGTGGGATAACTGTTGCTGTGCACCATTCAGTGGGCACAAAGCCTGATGTGAGACTATGATTGAACATGGTGCTTAGGTGGGGAGCCAGTTCATTCTGAAGTTCATGTAAAACACAGCCTGGGATGTTGTCCGGTCCCATGGATGCCGAGTTTTTGCTTTTAGAGAGTGCAGCTTTTACCTGCATAGATGTGATTACAGGGACTCTGCATTCTTCCTGTATAGATATGGGCCCTTTAGGGGGTGAGAGGGGGGTAAAGTTAGCACTGAACCTGTTTGCAGGATGTTGGGAATATCAGTTGGTTCTGTAATTTTTGTGCCGTTGTGCTGTAACTCAGAGCAGATCTGGGTGTTACTATTGATATTCTTGACATAGCTATAGAATGCTTTGTGGATGCCCTTAGAATCAGTGATGATTTTGTTTTCATAGCTATCTTTGGAGGATATTATAAGGGATCTCAACTTCTTACTGAGGCTGACCAGGCAGTTCCTCCATTCATGGGATTTTACTCTCTTTTGTAACAGTTTCTTCCTTCTGTTGTAGAGTTTGTTTATGGCAGGGGACCACCAGATTGGCTTCCTTTTTTTGGAGGATAGCATCTTGTTTCTGTTTGGGATACCACCATCCATGCACTCGTGTAAGTGCTTATAGAGTGCATTTGTGTAGGATTCAGCAGTTGTAACTGTATTGTCCATCTGCATGGGTGTCATGAAGTTCGCCACTTCTATCTTAAGAATAAAGTTGGTTTGGAGAAATCTTTTACCTTGGTTTCCTTAATGGTGGGTGGGGTTGATATGCAGATATCTAGGGTGATTAGCTTATGGTTGGATCTGACCAACGAGGAGTTGATTTTAGGTGTGGAACACCGGTCACTCATGTTGGTAATGACTAGGTCTAGGATATTGTTGCCCTGCTGGGGGTGTGGATAAGCTGATCCAGGGCATTGGAATTTATGAATTCCAGAAAGCGTTGAGCAAAGGAGTTGGTACATGAGTAGTTTTCCCAGTTAATGGTGGGTTTGTTGAAATCACACATTATTAGGGTGTTTGGTTGAACCCTAGTATTTTCCAGTATATCAAGAAAAGAGGAGTGGGAATCCTGGGGCATGGTAGGGAATCTGTAGCAAGCTACAATTTGGATTGCAGTTTTGCCCAGAGTTAGTTGCACTTGGATAACCTCGGATGCATTATACTGTGTAACTAGCCTGGAGGTGTGGGTATCCTTAATGAATATGGACACACCTCCACCTTTGCTGTTCTGGTCCAGCTTAGATGGCTGAAAAGTGTGGTATGAGTTATAGCCTGGTAATGCAGGGGTGCTCTCTCGAACCTTGAACCAGGTCTCAGTCACTGCACATATATCGATGTTCTCCATTTTAAGGAGTGCCTCAAGTGAGTGGATTTTGAGATTTAGACTTCTAGCATTGAGTAGCATTACCATCAGTTTTTGCTTGCCTGTTCCTGTTATGGTGGTAAATTTGTCATTTGAACCTTGTCTAAAAAAGGCACTATAGGGGCAGCAAGAGCCTTAGCCAGTATCCGGAATCCCAGCGGGGACAGGTGCAGGCCATCTCTGGCAAAGCATTGTGGTCTATCGACCATGTCGTTCCAGGCAGAGAGATACTGGATCCCCTCAGAATGACACCAGAAGCTTAGCTAATTGTTGTAGTCAATCATTTTGTCTTTGTACTGCGGTATCATTCTGGACAATGGCAGGATGCTACTCAGGGCTAGGGTCATACCTGCCTGGGCTACAAGATCAGAGAGCTCTTCCATGTCTCTTTTCATGTAGTCCAGGGAGGTACATCTAAGGTTGTTCACACCAACATGGACAATGGCAGAGTCATATTTGTACTTGTTGTGGAGTGACCTAAGTGCGTGGTTTATGTGGCAGATCCTGGCACCCGACAGGCAGCTGACAGTAACCTTCTCCTTGTATAGCCTGGTGAGTGGGACATCAGTGTGCCTGACTATAGAGTCACCTATGACTAGTGTGTTGGGTACGTTGGTTTGCCTTATGGGCTGTGGTTTATTGGCACACTAAGTTTGTGGGCTATGTGTCATTTGGGTTGTGTTGGGGGTGGAGGTTGCTTGCGTTTCTGCTTTGGAGGTCTCTGTTGCTTGAGCAGATTATTATTGAGAGCCTCTGCAAATGTTTTTGTGTTTCTATGTGTGGATTTTGCTGGTGTAGGATTAGTGGGACTATGTGATGAGTGTGGAGTGGTGTAAGTGGTTACCTTCTCCTCTTGACTGTCAAGTGCAGTTTTGGCTGGAGAGAGCTTTACCTCCAGTTTGGCTAGATAAGTGCATCTCTCACAGTTTGTGGTGTTGGGTGGTAGGAGGAGAGGGTTGTCTGTGTACATGAGGCAATTGCTACATTGCCTCAAAATGCCCAGATTCACCAAATAGACAGGAGAGAACACCGGGAGCTGACCCTTGGACATGCCTGAATAAAAAACTACTTTCCTCTAGACAAGTGAGGAAAGTGAGTATAAGAGCTGTTTTTCTCTAAGCAAGTGAGGAAAGTAAGTACAAAAACTGTTTTCCTCTATGTAAAGAGGAAGGTTGAGTGTTGTAGTAATTTGTAGCTTATTTAGTGCTAACAACAAGTTCTGAACAAGTGCTGAGCATGAGTAAGCAAAGTCAAGTGCTAAAACTAAGAATCTGTACCTGGATCTTGTGGTAGATAGGCTACCTAGTGCTTACCACTCCCACTGATAAGCTAGAATGCTTCACTCCAACACAGAAAGGCTTGGGGGCTCAGAAGCTTACAAACAGTCCTGGATACAGCAAATCTATATCTGGACTAGACTAGTTATGGGAAAGGCGGGAAACAAGCACAAGTGTGGGCTTTAAAAACAGAAAGTTGAAAGAGATGGAAAAACTGCCCAAACAGCAAATAAACTGCAATTTCTGGGCCAGAAACCACTTTTGTGGTAGATAGGCTACCTAGTGCTTACTTCTCCCACTGATAAGCTAGAAGGCTTCCCTCTAACACAGAAAGGCTTGGGGGCCTCAGAAGCTTACAAACAGTCCTGGATAGAGCAAACCTGTATCTGGACTAGACTAATTACAGGAAAGGTGGGAAACAAACGGAAACTCGGGCTTTTAAACCAGAAAGTTGAAAGAGATGGAAAAACTGACAAATGGCCAATAAACTACAATTTCTGGTCCAGAAACCACTCTTGTGGTAGATAGGTTACCTTGTACTTACCACTCCCACTGATAAGCTAGAAGGCTTTCCTCTAACACAGAACAGCTTTGGGGGCTCAGAAACTTACAAACAGTCCTTCCTGGATACAGCAAATCTGTAGCTGGACTAGACTAGTTACAGGAAAGATGAGAAACAAGCGCAAATGTGGGCTTTTAAACCAATAAGTTGAAAGAGATGGAAAAACTGCCAAATGGTCAATAAACTACAACTTCTGGGCCAGAAACCACTCATAGTAGATAGGCAACCTAGTGTATACTAGGTATACACAGTCCTGAGTAGCATCCTGCCTTCGCCCAGAATGATACCACAATATAAGGACAAAATGATTGACTTCAACAATTGGCTAAGCTTCTGGTGTCATACAAAGGGGATCCAGCATCTGTCTGCCTGGGACGACATGATTGACAGACCATGATGCTTTGCCAGAGATGGTCTGCACCTGTCACCCCTGGGATTCAGGTTACTGGCTAAGGCTCTTGCCACCCCTATAGTGCCTTTTTTAGGCAAAGTTCAAAGGACAAAACCACCACCGTAACAGGTACAAGCATGCAAAATCTGAAGGTAATACTACTCAATGCTAGAAGTCTAAACCTCAAAATGCACTCTCTCGAGGCACTCCTAAAAATGGAGAACATCGATATCTGTGCAGTAACTGAGACCTGGTTCAAGGCTCCAGAGAGCACCCCTGCAATACCAGGCTACAACTCTTACCACACTTTTCGGCCACCAAAGCAGGACTGAAACACTAAAGGTGAAGGAGTGTCAATATTCACCAAGGATATTCACACCACCAGGCTAGTTGCCCAACACAATGCGTCTGAAATTCTCCAGGTGCAACTAACACTAGGTAAGACTGCAATACAAATTGTAGCTTGCTACAGATCCCCCACCATGCCCCAAGATTCTCACTACACCTTTCTAAACATACTGGAAAATATTAAGATAGAACCAAACACCCTAATACTGGGTGATTTTAACTACCCTGCCATTAACTGGGAAAACTACTCCTGTACCAACATCTTTGCCCAACTGTTCTTGGAATTCATAAATTCCAATGCCCTGTATCAACTAATCCATAGTCCCACCAGGGGCTCCAATATCTTAGACCTGGTCATTACCAACATGGGAAATAAATGCTCCACACCTATGGTCACCCCCTTGTTAGTCAGGTCTGACCATAAGTTAATCACCTTTAACATCCACATCCCACCCCCACCCCCCAGTAAGGAAACCTCCATAAAAAACTTCTCCAAAGCCAACTTCATGCTACTGAAGTCAGAAGTGACAAACTTCATGACACCCATGCAGACGGGAACTGAAAGTTCATCTGCTGAATCCTACACTAAGGCACTGTATGAGCACATCCACTCATATATGAATCGTGCCATCCCAAATAGAACCAAGATGCTCTCATCCAAAAAAAGGAAGCCAATCTGGTGGTCCCCTGCCATAAACAAACTTTACAACAAAAGGAAGAAACTGTTGCAGAAAAGAGGAAAATCCCAGGATGCAAAAAACTTCCTTACCAGCCTCAGTAAGAAACTGAGATCCCTCATAAAATCCTCCAAAGCTAGTTACGAAAATAAAATTGCCAAAGATTCCAAAGACAACCACAAGGCATTCTATAACTATGTTAAGAATCTAAATGGCAATGCTCAGATCTGCTCTGAGCTAAAACAGAATGGCATTAAATATACTGATCCCAAGGATATTGCCAATATCCTGGCAGATCGATTCAGTGCCAACTTCACCCCCCTCTCACCCCCTAAATGGCCCATCTCAATACCAGAAGATTGCCAAATTCCGGTAATAACAGCCACACAGGTAAAAAATGCACTCTCCAAAGCTAAGAATACAGCATCCATGGGACCAGATGACATCCCGGGCTGTGTACTACATGAACTACAATATGAACTGGCACCTCACCTAAGTGTCATGTTTAATCATAGCCTCACCTCAGATTTCGTGCCCACTGAGTGGCGCAGAGCTACAGTTATCCCACTCTACAAGGGGGGATCCACCTTGGATCCCGGAAACTACTGTCCCATCAGTCTGACAAGCCTTATCTGCAAGGCCATGGAGCGTATTATCATGGAACTTATAAACAAAGACATTGGCAACCTTCAAACACTGGACCCCACCCAGTTTGGGTTCGTGAAGGGCCGATCTTGTCTCCTGAACCTGATTGACTTCTTCGAATCAGTCTCCAGAGCCATGGACAAGGGTAAGGTGGTCCACACAGCCTATCTAGACCTTGCCAAGGCCTTTGACACCATCCCCCACTCTGGAATCGTAGATAAACTTACTAAGCTGGGCATTAATCCCTACGTCACCCAGTGGGTTGCTAACTGGCTTACTGATAGAACCCACACTGTAAAAGTAGCCAACTCCAAATCCAGCTCCAGACAAGTGACAAGTGGAGTACCTCAGGATTCGGTCCTGGGACCGCTCTTGTTTGGCATCTACTTCTCTGAAGTACAGGCCAACACTAAGGGACTCTGGATAACAAAGTTCGCAGATGACTGCAAACTGGGAGCCATTATTGAATCCCCAAATTATGTGGATACTCTACAAAAGGGCCTTACAGAAACAGATGCTTGGTGCCAGAGCCATGGGCTCAAGCTCAATGCCAAGAAATGTATAGTTATCCCCTTTGGGAAAAAACATGTACCAGTGAATTACCATATAGGTGGCAGTACACTAAACACCAAAAGTGTGATAAGAGACTTGGGGACACAGGTGGACAGTGGTCTCACCTTCGATAACCACATCGCCACAACAGTCAGGAAATCCTTCTATGTGGCACACCTCATCACTAAGGGCTTTTCATCCAGAAAAAAGGAGGTCATTGTCCCCCTGTACTCATCCCTCATTAGACCCATTATAGAATACAAAGCCCTGTTTGGTATGTACCTCTCAAGACATCTGCAACAACTGGAAAGGCCGCAGAAATACCTCATTAAAAGAATCACAGGCCTAAAGCAGATGCCCTATGCTGACCGCCTTAAAAACCTCCAGCTATACTCTGTCGCATATCGTCTACTCAGAGGCGATCTCTGCTTAACATACAAGGCCATGTCAAACCCAGAGCTGTTGGACATGCTACACTTAAAGAAATCCCAATCCCTCAGAGCCACACGCTCCAGGGATCTAAACCTTGTCATCACAATAAACAAAACATGCTGGAGGGATATGTTCCTGACCCAGAGACTCCCCAGACTCTGGAATAGATTGCCCATACATGTCAAGCAGAGTGCCTCTTTGGCCCTCTTCAAAAGGAACCTTGATGATTGGATGGGAGAAAGGAAATTCACCCCAGGGATCACGTCAGTCACCCTGCTAGACAGGGGTCCAGGGAAGTAAATAGTGTGGGAAGAAATAGCCAGGGAATTGTTATGGCTAGGCTTGTATAGGCCCTAGGGCTGATGGCCTAGTACCAACCTATGCACCTATGAACCTATGAACCTCAGCACTGAAATAAATAGGACATGCTGGAGGGACAGATTCATAACCCAGAGGCTCCCTTCACTCTGGAATAAAATCCCAGTCAAGGTTAGGCAGAGTCCCTCATTGACTCTCTTCAAGAGGAATCTTGATGAGTGGATGGGAGATCATAGGTTTACCCCGGGTATCACTTCTGTGTCACTGTTAGACAGAGGCACAGTATGCTAACCTCGAAAAAGGGCATAGCAAAATTAATTTAAAATGGGTGGTGAAAGCCAAACACATTCTGGCTAGGCTTATAAATGCCCTAGGGCAGATAGCCTAGTATGAACCTATGAACCTATGAACCACTCCCACTGATAAGCTAGAAAGCTTCCCTCCAACACAGAAAGGCTTTGGGGGCTCAGAAGCTTAAAAACAGTCCTGGATACAGCAAATCTGTATCTGGACTAGACTAGTTACAGGAAAGGTGGGAAACAAGTGCAAACACAGGCTTTTAAACCAGAAAATTGAAAGAGATGGAAAAACTGCCCAAACAGCCAATAAACTACAATTTCTGGACCAGAAACCACTCTTGTGGTAGATAGGCTACCTAGTGCTTACCACTCCCACTGATAAGCTAGAAGGCTTCCCTCCAACACAGAAAGGCTTTGGGGGCTCAGAAGCTTACAAACAGTCCTGGTTGCAGCAAATCTGTGTCTGGAAAAAAATAGTTACAGGAAAGGCAGGAAAGCTTAGAACTTTTTTTTGGAAAGTGGAAAGGGAGAAAGGAGAAACAGAAGATAATTCAAAATTAAGGACCTAAGTGGTTTGCCTTCACAAATGTTCTCTCTGCATTAGGGAGAATGAGCTAGTGACACTAGACTGGAATAGAGCTGGGATAGAGCTGAACAGATGGGACTGGTAGGAGTGTCTGAAGACAAAGTATGATCTCACTGTACTCGGTTGAGTGAGCAAATGAGATAGACCCAGGAGGAGTGTACCAACACAAATTTACAGGAGGGCGGGCAATTCCAAAGCCACCGAGATTAATACCAGAACAAGAACAGGGAGGGCGAGTGGGAAACTAACTGCAGAGACAGAGAGAGACCACAGTATTCTATGAAACAATTAAATAAAAAAATAAATAACTACAGATAGACACAGACTAATGAAACAATTAAATACACAGAAAAATAAAATAAAATCCAGTACAATCTTTAACACTGCAAGCTTGTACTTAACTCAGCTAGTAATGCAGTTGATTGTAGGTATGTAGCAGAAGCCAAACAACTCAGAAATTGAGCAGTAATAAATTCAAATATATGTGACTAACTCTTATAAATGCACAGAAATCCTCTAGGCTAAGACTTTAACACTGAATATCAATGAAGTGAAACACAATAGCCCCCAGTAAATGCAGAGACAGGGAGTGACCACAGTATTCTATGAAACAATTAAATAGAAAAATAAATAACTACAGAGAGACACAGACCAATGAAACAATTAAATACACAGAAAAATAAAATAAAATGCAGTACAACATTTAACACTGCAAGTTTGTACTTAACTCAGCTAGTAATGCAGTTGATTGTAGGTATATAGCAGAAGCCAAATTACTCAGAAATTGAGCAGTAATAAATTCAAAGATATGTGACTTACTCTTATAAATACACAGAAACCCTCTAGGCTAAGTGTTTAACACTGAATATCAATGAAGTGAAACACAATAGCCCCCAGTAAATGCAGAGACAGGGAGAGACCACAGTATTCTATGAAACAATTAAATAAAAAAATAAATAACTACAGAGAGACACAAATCAATGCAACAATTAAATACACAGAAAAATAAAGTTAAATGCAGTACAACTTTTAACACTATGGGCAGGATTCACGATGGCTTGCACGGAGTCTAAGAGTCATGTAAGACTCCATGCAACCATCGCGATCCAGGAACAGCCCGAAATTCCGTGTAAGAGACTAGCTAAAACGTCTCTTACATGGACTGGGCGTGGATATGCTAATTATCTCACTTGCAGCCGAAAGGCATGCAAATGAGGTAGATTAGCGATCCACGAAGCTGAAACCAGCCCGTGTAAGAGTCGTGTTAGCTGCAGAAATGTACTCAGTTGACAACTGAGTACGTTTCTGCAAATAACACAATGGAGCCATGTCAGCTCCAAATAAAGTGTGGATATGTGTCAGGCAGCATGCCAATGGCCAAATATGTGGCCATTGGCAAGGTACCCTGATGCAAATATGAGAAAATATTATTTTTTTTCGGCGATCGCCGATGTTTAAACGCAGCGCAGGCCCGCGCAAACGGGCTGCGCTACATAAAACATAAAAATGAAGGTTATAAGCCCACAAATGTGGGTTTTATGCAATGCATGGATTTACAATGCAGGGACCAGCAGACCAAAAACAACATGGCCACCGTTTAGTGGTTGCTAAGGGGGGAAGCTGAGTCTAAGACATGTAACTAAGCATTAGTAGGCAATCTTATGTAAATGAGTGTTAGGATACTGAATCCCACTGTCATATAGCAAATGAGCACATTCCAAGTAGTGTAAGAGTTACATAAGGGGGAGGAACAGAGTAGGAGATAGGTGACATCACAGGGGGGAATGGCAGAAGGAAATGCAGTTCATTGGAGGACAGTGTTACATGACAGATGTCAGACACATATCATGGAAAGAGGAGTGCCACAAGATAAGCATGGGAAAGTCAAGAAATGGAAGGTGTACACTGTTGCCAACACCAAAGTTTCTTGCTGGGCGTGCATGCGCACGTGTGCTCACCAGGAGGCGCGAGTAGGGCAGTGTGCGCGTGTGTAAGGCAGACTGAGCATGTGGGAACCTTTTGGCAGACTTGTAAGACTGTTTGTGCTGGTGTGCGTGCATTTTAACCCGGATAAGTAGATTCTAATCTGTGTAAGCATGTGTGCGTGTAAGCCACTGTGAGCGTGTTTCCGCTGGTATGCGCGTTGCTCCCCCCTGAGGAAACAGAAAGGAAAAAGGAAGCAACAGAAATAGTAGGAAGCTAGCAGGGAAAACTGCTGGAGCTAGCAGGTGAAAACAATTAGAAGCAGGCAATTACACAGGCAGAATACTAGCCCAGCCCAGCACTTAAAAGTCTGCAAACAGCAGTGCAGTATGTTTCTCTCAAGAGACACTGCAAGACAGGAGTAAGCTATTAGAAGTGAAAACTGAAAAAGCTTCACTCAGACCAAAAATGCTAGGGGCTGCCATAGCTGTCATAAGGAGACATAGGCGACTTGCTGAGGGTGGTGACAATGCAAATGCTGCCAGACAACCCACAGTGAGGAGACGGAGAAGAGTGTACAGGCCCAGGGTCACCTACCAGGGGTTACATGAGCTGGAGATAGTGGAGCACTATAGAGTGGACAGAGACCTTCTTCAGCAAATTGTTGAGCTGTGCAGGCCACGCCTCACACACAGAACCAACAGAGGGGAACCCATCCCAGTGGAAACCAAGGTATGTGTTGGCCTAAGAATACTAGCAACAGGTACCTTCCAGAGACCAACTGGTGATATGATGGGGATCTCACAGGCATCAGCATCCAGGGTACTGCACCAGTTCCTGGATGCCATGTCAGCACATGTCGGAGATCATGTATATTTCCCCAATTCCCGTGAGGCATTGGCCAGCAATATGCGTCTCTTCCAGCAAATAGCGGAATACCCTGAGGTAGTGGGTGCAATAGACTGTATGCATATACGCATCAAGGCACCAGCTGGTGAGCGGGGTAGGGCCTACATTAACCACAAGGGCTTCCCCTCCATCAACTGCCAGGTCGTGTGTGATGCCCAGGGCATAATAATGAATGTGTGTGCTGGCTGCCCTGGAAGCTACCACGATTCCCATAGCTGGCATCTGACACAGCTGTACCAGACATTTGCCAATGGGGACATCCCACATGGTCACTTAGTAGGGGATGCTGGATATGCACTGGAGCCGTGGCTGATGACACCCATCAGAAATGCACACACACCTGAACAGGAATGCCATAATGAGGCACATGCGCAAACACGAAATGTAATCGAGCATGTGTTTGGGCTGCTCAAGTCACGGTTCCAGTGTCTGGACACATCTGGTGGAGCCTTGCAGTACTCACCAACTACATGTACCCAAATAGTCATGGTATGTGCTATGCTACATAATATGATTCTGCAAAAACAGCTGCAGCAGGATCAGCATAGGCCTGGGCCAAACAGCCCCCCACCATTGCCAAGCCAATCACAGGCAGAGCGTGACTCTGAGGAGGAACAACCTGAGCCTGCCCCAGTAGGCAGAAGGAGGCATGCCCAGTATGCCTTGGCCTTGGCAAAGCGGCAACGCATAGCACATACACTGGCTCAGTAGGGACCCTGGAAATGATACCTCTCTCCGACTCACACATATAGTAAAAGGGATGCCTAAGTTGACACAACCTGCTTTCAAACATGTACAGGGAGTGTAGTATGTGCATCCAACATAGGCAGCCCTGCAGCACCACCTGAGGCATGATTGCCATGTGTTAAGCAATGTAACACCATGTAGTATATGCAAACTTGATGACCCTGACTAACATCCTACCCTCACCAAGCATGATGCCACAATATGAAGATGAGATGATCAATTACAATAATTGGCTTAAGTATTGCTGTTAGTCAAAGGGGATCCAATGCGTGCCAGCTTGGGATGACATGCTGAGCAAGACACGATGCCCCACCTGCTAGGGGTGGCGTGCACCTATCAGTCCTGGCCTTTTGGATACTGGCAAAGGCTGTTGTCACCCCCAGCGTGCCTTGAATAGGTAAGGCTAAAAGCACAAACCCACCTCCATAGGTATCACAAGGGATAAGAACCTAGATGTAATGCTACCCAATGCCAGAAGTCTACACTGCAAGATGCATGCAGTCTAAACTCCCCTCAGCATGGAGAATGTTGATATCTGTTCTGTAACAGAAAACTGGGTCAAGGCTCACAAGAGCACCCTAACACTACCAGGTTACACCTCATACTGTGCTTTACAGCCGCAAAACATGGAACAAACTACAAAAGGAGGGGGAGTATCCATATTCAGCAAAGATACCCACACGTCCAGGTTAATGACAATGCATGAAGCATCGGAGACCATCCATGTGCAACTAACCAAAGGCAAAACTGCTGTACAGTTTGTAGCATGCTACAGACCACCCTCTCAAACCCAGGAACCCCACTCAGCCTTCCTGAAGACAATGGAGAGTATGAATGTCTCACCAAATACCAAACAAGGTACTCACAAATTACCACATAGGTGGTAATCCATTAAGTATGGAAGAAGTAATCAGGGACCTAGGGACACAAGTGGACAGTAACCTCTCATGTGACACTCACATTGCCAACGTGGCTAGGAAGACCTTCTATATTGGCCACCTTATCATGAAAGGATTCACATCTACATCAACAGAGGTCATTGTGCCCCTATACTCTTCTCTTATCAGGCCCATAATTTAGTACAATGCCTCATTTGGGATGTACCTTACCCGACACCTGCAGCAGTTAGAAAGACCTCAAAGGTTCCTCACCAAGAGGATAAAGGGTCTCAAATATATGTCATATGCTGCCTGGCTGAAGACACCCCAGCTGTATGCAGTCACATACTGCCTACTCAGAGGCGATGTATGCCCGATGTACAAGGCCATGTCCAACACAGAATTAATGGACATGCTCCACCCCAGAAAATCCAAATCCATCAGAGCTGCAAGAGCGAGAGATGTCAACCTCAACACATAATTAAATAGGATGTTCTGGAGGGACAGATACATAACCCAGATGCTCCCTACACTCCGGAACAGAATCCCACTCCATGTTAGGCAGAGCCCCTCAGTGACTCTCCTCAACAGGAATCTTGCCAAGTGGATGGGAGATCGTAGATGTACACTGGGGGTCTTCACTGTGTCACGTCTAGACAGAGGCACAGTAAAGTAAACCCTAAATGGGCATAATATTCACATAGCAAGGGGTGGCGAAAGCCACACACACTCTGGCTAGGCTTATAAATGCCCTAGGGCAGATAGACTAGTATGGACCTATGAACCTATGAAGATACAAATTGTACAGGACACTAAGGATAATCACAAGGCTTTCTTAACTGATGGTAGGAACTTTGTTGGGAATTCACAGATATGCTCTGAATCACTCAAATATTACAAACAATACACCAAACACACACACATTGCCAACATCCAACCTGACAGGTTCAGTGCAAACTCCCCCCCACCAAAATGCCAAATATCTATCCCAGCAGAGTGCTGGCCCCCTGACATTGCAGATGCTGAGGTAACAGCCAGCATCTTCAAAGCAAAACACACAGCATCAATGGTATGAGATGGTGTCCTGGGCTGTGTCCAACATGGACTCCAAGAAGAATGGAACGCCAAATAACACTACTGCTCAATTTCAGCCTTACCACAGGATATGTACCCAAAGAGCAGTGTACAACAACAGTGGTCCTTCTCCACAAAGGTGGTGCCTGAATGGATACTGCAAACTATCACCCCAGAATCCTGACAAGCTTGGTCTGCAAAGCTATGGAAAGGATCAGCATGGACCTCAGAAATAAAGATATTGGGGACCTACAGACACTGGACCCTACCCAGTGTGGCTTTCTTAAGGGCAGATCCTGCCCCTTAAACATGTTTGACTAATTTGAAACAGTCATTAAGGCCATTGATGAGGGGAATGTGGTCCACACAGCCTATCTGGACCTTGCAAAAGCCTTCCATTCAATACCCCACGTGTTCATTATAGATAAGCTCACCAGCTTAAATATAAACCCCTATGTCAGTAGAGGGGTTGCAAACCAGCCCAAGGACAGAACTGACATGGTCAGAAATGCTGCAGCCATGTCAGACTACAAACCAGATACAACTGGCATCCCACAAGGCTCGGTCCTGGGACCTCCCTTGTTTGGTATATATGTCCCATAGGTACAGGCCAACATGGAAGGACTGTGTCTGAACAAGTTTGCAGAGGACTACAAACTGGCCACCATATCTGACCCTCCAGCTGACACAAGCATCCTACAAAAGGGCCACATAGAAACAGACAACTGGTGCCAGAGCCATGTCATCAAGCTAATTGCAGAAAAGTGTATAGTCATCCTCTGTAGATAAACAGTAAGTGCCCACCAATTTCCACATAGGTGTTAACCCATTAAGTACTTTATAAGTAATAAGAGACCTGGGGACACAAGTTGATAGATATCTTGCATTGGACAACCATGTGGCTGTAGTGGTTACAGAAACATACCATATACCCACCTAATCATGAAGGTAGTCAGATCTAGATCAGGGGAGGTCATTGTGCCTCTGTAGTCATCCTTCATCAGCCTCACAATTGAGTACAATGACCCCTGTGGGATGTACCTCAGCAGACACCTCCATCAACTGGAAAGACCCCAAAAGTACCTTACCTGGAGGATCAAAGAGCTCGAACAGATGCCATGTGTTGCCTGATTAAACAAACTGCAGCTCCACACAGTGCCATACTGCCTGCCCAGAGGCAATCTGTGCCTGATGTATAAAGCCATGTCCAAGCTGGAATCAATGAACATGCTGCACCTTGTACAATCTGAATGCCAGTGAGCTATGCACATGAGAGGCCTGAACCCCAGCACTGACATACATAGGACATGCTGTAGTGATTGATTCATAACCCAGAAGCTCCCCTCACTCTTGAGTAAACTCCCAGTACAGGTTAGCCAGAGAGTCCCTCATTGACTCTCCTCAAGAGGAATCTTGATGAGTGGATGGGAGATGGTAGGTTTACCCTGGGTATCACTGTTATGTCACGGGTAGACGGAGGCACAGTATACTAACCTTGAAATATGTCATGGCAAACTCCAGTTACAATGTGTGTTGAAGGACAAACACACTCTCTGACTAGCATTAGAAATGGCCTAGGGCACATCGCTAGTGTTTGCCAATATCCACCCAAGTTGCAGAATACACTACCGATGTTGGACAAGCCTGGTTTAAGTAGTCCATATCTGAACATAATGCAACATGGTCATATGTGCACAACTGGCCCTTAACCAGTCTGGTGTGCTCACTATGAATATTTAAAGCAGTGATAGGACTGAAACCCAGGATACTGTCCACCACAGTGAAAGTACTGAACCAATACACCATACGGTACTACAGTGTTTGGTCAGTATGAAAGGATGTTGACAACTGTATGCAAAGTATCCCATGCAAACCCTGCAGGCACAGTATAATCCCTGTTGGGTTCAGACACAAAGCAGTTGGGCAGTAAGTACACAACATGACACCCAACACACAACTATAAATGTGAAATATTGTTGAAGTTTACACACAACCACAAATGTGGTGGACTGCAGATTTCAACATATGGAAAGCTCACACTGGGCATGCTCGCACACTTTGATAAATGAGACATATGTCAGGCAACATGCCATGGAAAGCCTGAACTGGGCATGCTCACACACTTAGGCCATGTCTCAGTTTAGCGGTTGGCCACACATATCTGGTATTTGTATGTGTTAATCCAGGAACCAACCACAATACAGCAATCTGCCCAGTGCACACAGTTAAATGACTACAGAGACATAAGTGAAATAGTGGATCCCTCGGTTTACTATTAAAATTTCGAACAGCACTCCGTCGACTGTACTATAGTCGAACACGGAAGTTCGAAAATGGTAAAGTCGAATTAAAAAAAACAATCTAGGAATGGGTTTTAACATGGGTCGAGGTAGGGGAGATGTTTGTAGTTCAGAATAATACTGAACACCTACCTCGACCCATGTTAAAACCATTCCTAGATTGATTCTTTGACTTCGACATTCGACGTTTTCGAACTTCCGTTGCCGACTATAGTGCAGTCGATGGAGTGCCGTTCGAAATTTTAATAGTAAACCGGATCCCTCTCATATTCAAACATCTTCCACAGATACACAAGTTGTTCATAGAAACAGGGAATGCTATGGCAATAAAGACCTGCAAACAGTCTATCAGCAACAAATATTGTGCATCTGAAAATTAAACATATGGGTGTAGAGGTCAATACTAGGCTGTTTGCCCTAGGGAATAAAAGCTTAGCCAGAGTGTGCTTGGCATCTGCCTCCCCAGTACAGTAGGCTACTGTGCCTCTGTAAAGTAGGTCACAGAAGGCACCGTTTGAGGCTAGTGTGCTGTGCCTCCATCAAGCAGGGACACAGTGGAGATCCCAGGGGTTGAATTTGCTATGTCACATCCATGTGGCTGGTGTTTGCTGGAAGAGGGTTGGTGAGGACTTATAACAGTAAGTGGGTGTCAATTACAGACTGAGGGGAGCCTTATCTGTGGTGTCTGGACAATTTCACTGTCAACACTTTGACGTGATGATTTTGAGGGATTGAAGTGTCGTGCCAGTACTGTTCAGAGACGTCCTCCCTCTGTGGGATATTGCTCTGTAATGTATTAGCTCACTCCGTCTGTTGTACAGCTCATATATGGCTGGTGTACACCTGACAGGTGTCCTGTTGTGGAGGAGTCATGGGTTTATTTGGGATAGCATGATCAATGCAAACCTTCCAGATGCTCATAGAATGCAATTGTCAATGATTATGCAGAGTGGCATGTATAATCCCCCAGCATGGGTCCTTTGAAGTCTTCCACCCCAGTCTTCAAAAGTGCAAAGTCTGCTTTTGATAAATACACTTTGTTTGCAGTGACGACCTTGCCTGGGGGTGGGGATGGGATATGGATGTCCAGGGAAAGGTGGGTATGGTCAGATATTAACAATGATGGTCCACCTCTGGTGTGGAACATAGAGTCCCCATGTTGCAGATGGTCAGGTCCAATATCTGGCACTGTTCCCAGGGAAGCAAAGTGTGTGTCCTGGATTTGGGAGGGGTGGTCTGAACTGGTTGTGTTGTGTGTTACAGGTCCTGTGGTCACGAAGCATGGTATAAAACATAACCTGGCAGTGCTGATGTGCATATCTGACCCTGAAGTAGGCGGCTGTTAATGCATATCTATGCTATCCCCCTAACTGACAGATAGTAATAGATGTACATACCTCTTTATAAATAATGATGTCAGCACCCTATAAATACTGCAGGTGAAGAACAGATGCCCCGTAATTAGAATAGCGCGCTCTGCTAATGCATCTCACTCAAGTGTCATAATATAGTTAGGTAGGGGTTTGAATCCTGCAAATGCTCAGTGTGTTTGGGTAAGGGGTTAGTGTGTGTGCAATTCTGTGTGAGAGAAATGTCCCTTTTGGCAACTAGAAGAACACACTACATGATGCACATTCCTCTTTCTAAACACTGATGATGTGAGCACCCTATAAGTACAGCAGGAGAAGGGAAACATCCCAGTAATGCAAATCGCACGCTCCGCTAATGTTTCTCTCAAGTGTCATAACATAATTAGGTAGGGGTTTGAATCCTGCAAATGCTCAGTGTGTGTGTTTGGGTGAGGGGGGTTAGTGTGTGTACAATTCTATGTGAGCGAAATGTCCCTTTTGGCAACTAGAAGAACACACTACATGATGCACATTCCTCTTTCTAAACACTGATGATGTGAGCACCCTATAAGTACAGCAGGAGAAAGGAAACCTCCCAGTAATGCAAATAGCATGCTCTGCTAATGTGTCTCTCTTAAGTGTCATAATATAGTTAGGTAGTGGTTTGAATCCTGCAACTGCTCAGTTTGGGTGAGGGGGGGTTCGTGTGTGTGCAATTCTGTGTGAGAGAAATGTCCCTTTTGGCAACTAGAAGAACACACTACATGATGCACATTCCTCTTTCTAAACACTGATGATGTGAGCACCCTATAAGTACAGCAGGAGAAGGGAAACCTCCCAGTAATGCAAATAGCGTGCTCTGCTACTGTGTCTCGTACATATTATGTCATAACATAGTTAGGTAGGGGTTTGAATCCTGCAAGTGTGTGTGGTGGGGGGGGAGTAGGGTGTGTGCAATTACATCTGTGAGATAACTGTCCCTTTTGGCAACTACTACAACACACCAGATGCTGCATATTCCCCCTCTAAACACAGATGATGTCAGCACCCTATAAGTACAGCAGGAGAAGGGAAACCTCCCAGTAATGCAAATAGCGCTCTGCTACTGCATCTCATACTAGTGTCATAACATAGTTAGGTAGAGGTTTGAATCCTGCAAGTGTGTGTGGGGGAGTGGAAGTAGGGTGTGCAATTACATGTGTGAGATAACTGACCCTTTTGGCAACCAGTACAACACACCAGCTGCTGCATATTCTAATCTCTAAACAGAGATGATGTCAGCACCCTATAAGTACAGCAGAAGAGGGCAAATTTCCCAGTAATGCAAATAGCACGCTTTGCTACTGCGTCTCTTACTACTGTCATAGCACAGTTAGTTATGGCTTTAAATGCCACGTGTGTTTTTGTCACACAGAATGCCCATGTGTGTGGGTTGTTGTTCACTATAATGCATGACATCGATTAAACCAGTAATGGCAATGCACACATATGATGTATGTGTGTGCCACATACACATATATACCTGTGACCTTCAATAGTTCCCATGTCTGATGCTTGCCTCATGTGAATACATGGTATTTGCACTGGATAACATTATGACTGTGGTTTTCTGTGCAGGTGCTGCATGTGGTATGTGTATATACAGTGTGAGTTGTATATGGTATCATCCTAGCAGCGAGGGATACACATCTGGTCTGGGGCATATAGTCTACATGTTGTTGATGAACAGGTGCTGCATGTTTTCACCTGTTGTGGGAGTGGTAACAAGTTGTTCCATAGCAATTCAGTGACTACATGCTAGGAACCTTTCAGCTAGGGTGTTGTAGCTACAGTAATGCTCACACTCTATGTTTGGGTAGTTGCAGTCCAGCCATATAAAGACGTATGTAGAGACCATCATATTCCCAGTGTTGTCAGGGAGGACAGGTGGGTTTCCTGTGTATGGGAGGGTGGTGTGTGTCAGGCTATGTACCTGAAGGCAGTCCAACCCACTGTTAGTTGCACATGGATAGGCCCTGATGCTTTCTGCTGTGCCACCAACCTGGAGGTGTGTGTATCTGTGGTGCCTTGAGATACTTCCCCCCTGTTCATGTTTGGTGCATGTGTAGGGGACGACAAGCATGGTATGAGGTATAACCTGGCAGTGATGGGGTGCACCTGTGAGCCTTAAATCAGGAAGCTGTTACTGCACAGATATTGCAGTTCACCGTGCTAAGGACAGTGTCCAGTGCATGCATCATGAGGTGTACACTGCTGGCGTTGAGTAGCATTACTATTAGTGTCCTATCCCGTGTGATACCCATAGAGGTGGCTATGTACTCTGAGCCCTGCATCAAAAGGCACTATGTGTGTATCAAGAGGCTTTGCCAATATACAATGGCCCATGGGTGACAGGTGCAAGCTGCCCCTAGCAAAGCATCATGGCTTCCCTAGCATGTAAGCACACGCTGACAGGCATTGGATACCCTATGAATGACATTGAAAAATAAGCCAAATGTAGACATAGAACACCCTTTCTACATATTGTGGCAGCATTCTTGGTGAGGGTATGATGCCAACCAAGGTCAGGGTCATACCAGCCTGTGCCACATGCTCAGAGAGCCCTTCTATGTTCCCTATCATGTAGTCCAGGGAGGTACGTCACAGGTCATCCATAGTGGCACGGACAATGACTGAGTCATATGTGTCCATGCCTCTGACTGACCTGTATGCTTGTGTTATGTGGTGGACCATAGTGCCCCACGGGCATATCACTGTGACCTTCACCTTGTCCAGCCTGGTGAGCGGGACCTCACTGTACCGGACAAGAGAGGTACCTAACACAACTGTAGCAGGTGTGTTGTCTAGCTCTACAGGCTGTGACTGTTTGGCACACAGGATTTGTGTGCTATGTGTTGCATGTGCTCTGTTCCGGCTTAACGTATGCCTATGTGCCAGCTGAGGAGGTGTCTGCTGCTCAGGCAGGATGCTATTCTGAGGCTCCAAGAATGCCCCAGTGTGTTCATGTGTTCGGATTGCTGTCAGTGTAGGTCTACGTCAGACTGGTATTGTAGTCACTGTAGTATTTCATGCCACCTGACAGGTTATGCCAGTACTGGGTTCAGAGTGCTTAGTCCCCAGTTTGGCTATGTGGTTGCATCTCACACATGTGTTGTACGTTCATGGGTAGGGGAGAGGGTTGACTGTGTACATGTGGCAGCTGTGACATTGCCACATGACTCACATATTCCACAACTGGACCATAGAGGTGATTGACAAGTGACCTTTGCACATGCTACCATAGTATTGTGATTGCCATGGTGATTAACAACACATAGGGCCCATGGGGAACAAGGTACAAAAAAAGGCCGGCAAAAAACGGAGCAATAACCAACAAGGTAAATCAATGAATGAAATGCTCAAACTGTTTGAAACCAAACTGTTCAAATTAAAAAGAACACAACTTGAGAATAGTTATTTGGCCAAAAATATTGAACTTGGGATGGTGCCGAGGGGCTTACGTGTGTGGAGGTATCCTAATGGATGTGAAGGGAATGATATCATGGTTAAAGAATTACATGAGTTATTTAATAAAACTGGCTTAGGTATAATGGATATAATGGTCAAGCATAATAAAGTTAAGATAGAGGCATTTCTGGATGAGTTGGAATCCATTAATGACAGTATCACCAAAGATTTGCTTTTTGACTGTTATTACACGAATTACATTAACATTATGCAAGATGTTGATCACAGCTGTGAGGTTATCTACAATAAGAAATCTAAGAAAATACAGCGAGATATTAAGATATATGAGAGTGGGATTATTTATCCCAAATCTAAAAAAACTTCAGGTCGGCATGGTAACAGTAATGCATACGTACAGCATCATGAACAAACGGATGAGGTCACATCCGGTGATGAGCAGGAAGGAAATAATGGTTTTACCCATGTTCACGAAAGCCCTTTAGGGGAAGGAGTGAGGCGGTCAGAGAGGATCTGGAATCGGGATCCACACTACGAGGAGAACGACGATGGGCGGCTGGGAGCAAGGCCCAAGGTGAACAATCGATTGAATTTTATGCAGAAAGGAGTGTGGAAAACGAGAAGGTAGACACTTGTTCCGCTCTGGTTCATACAAGGTTTGACAACGTAGCCAGTTTGGGCTTTGTGCCATTTTTAGACAATGAGTCATTGGACAAGGCGTTTGTTAGGAATAATTCAACTGATGACACATTGGACAGCATGGTAATGAATTGTAATGTATTTTGTTTATACGCACACAAAACCGAAGTCACCCATTATTTTTCTGCCCCTAAGGGGAATGAAAATGGCATAAATTCAGCATTATCTGAGATTGGTGATAAGAATATTGACCAAGAGTTTTGTGATCAGAGTATTGGTTTAAATGTCGGTAGTTTGCATGAACATCATCACGAATGTTTTAGTTACAGCATTCAGTCTAAAGAATTAAATGTGATGAACGAATGTTCAAATGATATTTTGCTCAATTTGAGTATTTATACTGTTATGGATGAACCAAACAGTATAGAGATATACACTGACACTGGGTTATTTGAGTCAAATTCAGATGTGGATTACGATCATGCAGACGTTAGGTCATTTATTGTAGGGAATATAATTTCAGCAGTTGGTACTAATGACATCCGAGTGGTTCATGACCCATTGAGTACAGGTAGGGACTTAAGTGGTGATAACTTTTCCGAAAACACCAGTAGTGTCACTATATTTAAACAGGATATACAGTATAGTGAAAGTATTGATCAGTTTAATTTTGGGATTTTAAGTAATCCCATAATTATGGAAAACCGTATGCATGATTTTAAATTATATAATTATTCAAGTGTTCATTTGGATGTCGAATATGTTAATTTTTTTTCCAAGGGATTTAATTTTGTTCCTTGTAGGAGAGGTAATCTTGTTGATGCCCTTATTGCCTTGAAATAATTTACACGCAAGTTGAACTTAAAAGTATTTTTCAATGATACTGGTAATAGTAATAGCCCTGGTAATATTTTGAGTTTGTCCAAACCAAGTGTTTTTAATCCGCCCTTGAATCATGTTGTTGGTATGTTTGAAAGACTATGTGAATTTGATATAAGACAGTATTACAAGGATCGGAAAGGTACACCTTTTTGTAATATGTCAAAGGAAGAGTACAAACTAATGGACAATTTGAAAAAATGGGGAATATTCGAATAATGAAGCCGGATAAAGGTAATGGCATTGTTACTGTAGACAACAGTGATTATGTCAGTCTTATGATGTCAATGCTTATGGATGATAGTTATATTGAAGTAAGTATCAACGAAATTAATATTGCACATAGGAACATTGATCTTGTATTAGAAGATATGTTGTATCAAGGTGAAGTGAATGAAAAAGAATATGAATATATGGTCAATGTTTATCCTGTTATTAGTGGTATTTTTGGAATTCCTAAAATACATAAAGGATTAAATAATGTGCAAGGCAATGGGCTTTTTCTCTCAGCGGTTCTCTGATAGCAACGCACATCCCAATCATCAAATCAAACAAGTTGTTGAGAGCTATCCTCATCTCTCATGCCTCACGAGTGGTCTGTGAAAGACTCTGAATTTTTTCATTTTTTTTCTTGTGGGTCAGCCTTGCTTGCTGCTTTCCCAAAACAGCAAGTGCAGAGATTATTTCACCCTTTTCCCCTATTCCCCACCCAGCAGAAGACAGAAGTTTGGCCCCGTCAAGTTTGGGCCAGGGACTTCCTTCCCACACCCTTCCACCCTTCTCAAGTGATAGTGAAAGCTATCGCTCAGAAGGCAGAGGATCTCCATTGCCTCTCACTGGCCTCGTTACTGGCCATTGGTTTCCTTTCTTCATCTTTTTCATTGAGCGACTTTTGACATCTGCATCTAGTTCTTTGATTTTGATCCATCAGTCAGTCGGCCCCATCTCACTCTCCCTTCCTCTCTCTCACTCTCTCATTCTTCCTCTCTCCCTCTCAGCCAGGCTTCCTCAAATATCTCCTCACTGTCCAAGATGTTTGATATTTTTTAATTATCCCTTCCTCGAAGATTTTTTTGAGTTTATTGGAAGTGAGTACTCACGGGCTCAAGGAAGGGACTTCCATCCAAATGGTCCTGATTTTCAAATTTCCCTTTTTTTTTCTTCCATCATGGTTTATCTCCTCTTCCATTCATTTTTCAAAGTTCAATTGGCAGCTATTTCTATTTTTCTATCTCGTGTGTTTTCATTCTGGCAGCATTTTAGAAGGCATTTTTTTTCAGTTTTTTTTTTTTTTTTTCTATAAGAACCTTTGGGACCCTAAATTTGTTTCTTTCTTTTCTTAGTTCTTTCCCCTTTGCTTTCTTTCTCTTTAAGCCTCCTCTTCTGCTAAACTTTCATTAATTACTTCAGCTTTCTGCTAGCTATTACTTCAGCTAGAAGTTTGTTTTCCTTCAGCTCAGCTGTCTGTTGTTCCATAAGGACAGGGTATCTTTCTGAACCAACCCGCTCTTTACTTGGCTCCCTTTACTGTTGATACCCTCTAAACCTAAGCTCTAACCTCTTTCATTTTTTAATCAACCTTCTTCTGTGTTTCAGAAATGACAGTTTAATATTCTAACAGATTGTTATTAAGTTAGAAGATAGAAACGATAAACAACAGAAAATCTGACCAGCTGTTTTTCGTATATGCTGCTGTGCATATTTCCTGGATCAGGATGTAGGTCCCCCTTCTCTTCTCCCCTGGTTTATAGAGGTTTTTTGTTTATATTTATTCTGTTACTATTATAAGCTGGGCCTAGCTTACAATCTGAGAGTAGGTAACCTCTACCACTAGGGGAGCCTCGAGCGAGTGGACCAAACCTCGCTTCTAGCTTTTTTAGTAGAGCCGAGCCGAGCCGAGGTGGCTCCGAACCCATCAGAAGAAGAAGAAGAGAAGAAAGAAACTAGTTATGGGGTAAATGGTAAGAACATTTTAGGCCTATAGTAGATGGTAAGTGAAGTAAAGTTTGCTTCATTAGTCAGTTTTTGGATCATCACTTAAAAAAAGGCATTAGTTGTTTTCCCCACATTACTAAGGATTCATGGCATTTCTTGGAAAGGTTGAAATCAGTAGAGTTTGGGAATAACAATAACTTTTGTTTTGTAACTATAGATGTGTGCAATTTATTTACAGTTATTCCACATGATACTGGTTTAATATGGTTAGAAGAACAACTCTCGAAAACTGGTGTGTATGAGCAGGAAAGAATTAACGTCTATGTTAGACTTATGGAAGTAGTGTTGAAAAACAATTTTTTTGTTTTTGAAGGACATTATTTTAAACAACGCACTGGGGTGGCAATGGGGGCCGCTTGTGCCCCCATATACGCCAATTATATCATGGCGTACTGGGAGGAGTATTATGTATTTCCCAGTGAGTTTTACAAAAATATCAGGTTGTACTCGCGCTTTTTGGACGATATTTTTATTATTTGGGAAGGCGATAAAGTTGTTTTAGAAGCCTTTATCAAATATATTAATAGCACAGTGTGGTTTTTGTCCTTTACGCATGAAATTAATATGGACACAATATCATACTTGGACGTTAGATTAACATACGATAGGACATGTGGTTTATTGAAGTCAAACATTTATAGAAAAGCAACCTTTTCAAATTCATACCTCCAGTTTAGCAGTTGGCACCCTGACCATCAGAAAAGGGCTATCGTTAAAGGACAAATGGTCAGGGCTGCCCGGATGGTTAGTGATGACATTGAATTCTTAGAGGAGTTAAAATTCATGAGTTCTTTATTTAAAAATAGAGGTTATCCTGAAAATTTGTGTTCAGAGGTCTTCCTTGAAGTTAAATGTAAAAGGGAGACAGGTGTGTTTCAAGCTATACTTAACACTGATAGACTCCAATTTAATTCACTTGGTTACTATTTTGATAGGGCACGATTTTTGACTACTTCACCTTTAATGTATATTTCAACATACAACGGTGATTCTGATGAGATAAGCAAGATCATTGGTAGGAACTGGAGTTTTCTTAAGACGGAGAGAGATATGGGTTCCATACATTGCAACAAGTTGAAGTTTGTATATAGGAAGGATCTATCTCTTAAAGACATGTTTGAAAAGAATTCTTGGGAGAAGGGGCCTGTCACGAACAGGCCTTTGGGTAATTTTAAATGTGGAAGGTGCTCCGTGTGTTCTTACATTTATACTTTCACTAATAGGATAGTGGTTAATCATTGTGGTATTCCGATTTCGGGCCATTTTGATTGTTATACCAGAAATATAGTATATTTAGCCAGAAATATAGTATATTTAGCCCTATGTCAAAAGTGCAATGCATTTTATGTAGATAAAACTTGTAGGGCTTTTTGAGATAGAATTAAGGAGCATCTCTTGGATATTAAACATGGCAGAACTACTAATGCTCTTGCTAGGCATACACTTGATTACAGCAATCACAGTTTTAAGTTTTGTATTCTACAACAAATTAGGATTGATTAGCAGGGCAGAATTACTGATTTGCACTTGGATATATGTGAATTAAAATGGCAACTTAAATTAAATGCACATAATTTTCCTGGTCTTAATGAGTATATCACCATTAAGCCCCTTCTGAAGTTGAAAAACATTACTGGTGTGTAACAGAATAAGCATTCAATTATACAGCCTGGGTTGGCCGGTTTTGTGTATATTATTATTTTCATTTTATTTTTAATTTTCATTTTCATCTTCATTATTACCATGTTTTATATACAGGGCATGTATTTTAACTCTTCACGCCTACATTATTACTATGTATTATAGTGTGTATTGCATATGCATATATATATATATATATATATATATATATATATATATATATATATATATATATATACATTTTTCATTTTTCATGTTTTAATACATTTATTGTTTATTAGACGTTTGTCATTTTCATATATATATTTCAAATATATTTTTCATATATTTCTCAGTATAAATATTACATTTTAATATTGTAAGTAGATTTGTGTGTACAGTTAGGTATTCATTTGTTTTATAGTAATATTTTGACTGAATTACACAATATGTACTATTTTAATTTTTTAATTCTTGCATTAATTATGAAGCGTTAATTAATTGATAGGGTGATTGCAATGGTTTATAAGTGAGTTAGTAATTATGATTTTGTATTCTGAAGAAGTCTGTGGTTACGGACGAAACCTAGGTCAATTGTGGATTGTATTCGTTGGCAATAAACGCTTGTCGGTTGGACCTCGTTTTCTTGTGTATGGTTTGGTAGTTTATACCTGTTCAGTTCTCTGACTGACCTGTATGCTTGTGTTATGTGGAGGACCATAGTGCCCCACGGGCATATCACTGTGACCTTCACCTTGTCCAGCCTGGTGAGCGGGACCTCACTGTACCGGACAAGAGAGGTACCTAACACAACTGTAGCAGGTGTGTTGTCTAGCCCTACAGGCTGTGACTGTTTGGCACACAGGATTTGTGTGCTATGTGTTGCACGTGCTCTGTTCCGGCTTAACATATGCCTGTGTGCCAGCTGCGGAGGTGTCTGCTGCTCAGGCAGGATGCTATTCTGAGGCTCCAAGAATGCCCCAGTGTGTTCATGTGTTCGGATTGCTGTCAGTGTAGGTCTACGTCAGTCTGGTATTGTAGTCACTGTAGTATTTCATGCCACCTGACAGGTTATGCCAGTACTGGGTTCAGAGTGCTTAGTCCCCTGTTTGGCTATGTGGTTGCATCTCACACATGTGTTGTACGTTCATGGGTAGGGGAGAGGGTTGACTGTGTACATGTGGCAGCTGTGACATTGCCACATGACTCACATATTCCACAACTGGACCATAGAAGTGATTGACAAGTGACCTTTGCACATGCTACCATAGTATTGTGATTGCCATGATGATTAACAACACATAGGGCCAATGGGGAACAAGGTACAGAAGGTGAGTATGTGAGGGTGTAGTGCTTGTGATTTGTTAGCGCTGGCATATATGACTGCTCACGTGGGCAAATGCCAGGTAAGTCATATGCAATGTGTCACAGGCAACGTACATGTGAACAGGACAAACAGTGACGTTCTGTCAAGTGAGACATGGACATACATATAGTAAGCTATGCAGATGTCACTAGGAATCCACAGAAGCTCTGTAAATCTGCATTGCACGTGGAATCAGTGTTCCAGGGTAACTTCAAGCAAACATGCATGCAAACAAAGCTACAGTAAGCAGGGCTGGATGTAGTCCATTGTACAACAAACAAGGTGTACCACTTCCAGTATGTAACAGTGCAAATATACAGGCACTATAAACTTGTACCTGGAAATGCACAGGTCAGATGGCCAGGGTCTAGTCTCAGCACACACAAGTGTACAGACCATGTACTGTCATGATGTACAATAACCTGATGGAAACCCAGGTGCTCATACCTGCACTAATACACATGTCAAATAACAGACACTGAGCCTTCACTCAGTGGTTCCATACTTAGTAGGATGTATGCTACCTGTCCTGCCACCACAGTATCCCTGACATTTATGGGGACTCTCCCTCCTGTGAAAGTTAGTTTTGTGTGTTGGGGCTGTCTAGCATGGTATGAGGTGTGAGCTTGCAGTGCTAGGGTGCTCCTGTGTGTCCTGTACCTGTCGTGTAGTACTGCACACATATCAACATCCTCAAACATCCGCATTGCAGAGTCCAGTGTGGGCAACATGCCACTTTCAGTTTACATGTCCATCATTGCGTAGCAATACTTTCATTACCTTATCCCCTGTGCTACCTATGTATGTGGCTTTCTGTTGACATCCTTACCACCAGTATGCAAAGATGTGCAGATGATACACTATGGTACTTACTATGGGTGTAGAAAACAATACAAGACAATCATACTGTTACTGCATCAGGCATGCTGGGATATACCCACAATTATATCAGCACACTGTAATGTTAACAACATGATACTATTACTACACTTCTGTGTAGTCACCCTGTGCATCAGCAACATGTTAACCTGTTCCTGTGCATCAGCAACATGTTAACCTGTTCCTGCACTGATGTTACAGATTGCAGGAGGTGGCACAGTTTCATCATATGCACAGGGTGTGAACTTGGTATGCCTGAGTCTGCCACTGATACCACCAATTGACATGTATGTGTGTTGGTGAGGGACAGCAGTACAAGGTGGGGCAATGTTGATGCAGTGTGTGCGTGTATGTGGTAGCCCTAGGTGTTATCAATTTGCATGTGTGTATGCATGCACACAGTTCCACCTCATGGCTGCCATATACCGGTGTTTGTGGACAGCCACAGACTGTACCTGCCAGGTCATACAGATCAGTGTCTCTGGCCACGGACATGGTACCTGTGCCTTGCAGGGGTGCTATGGACCGTATCCGGTACTAAGCCAGACTGAGTACTGTCATCAGAAGCAGGTGTTCGTTGACTGGACACAGATCCCTGTTGGGAGTGTCCAGAGCCATGTGCATGTGGTCTCCTGGGGCGGTCTGATGACAGCACAGACCCAGCATTGCTGGGGCTGCTGCTGGCACTATGGGGGCAGCCACGGCCCTGTTGTCGTCCGCGACAACTGCCAGCTGCTGCTGTTGCTGGCATACGCCCACGTCGATGCCTCAGCTGTCCACCATTGCCCTGGCTCATGGACATGTAGTTGTGGAACTGATCTAATATGTCCCCACAATGTCTGTCTATGACATCGGTGAAATTACGGATGGCAGTCACAATGTCACGCATACTGTCACTCATGGCTGTGCGACATGCTCTCAGCTCCCTCAGACCCTGTCTGGTGTACCGTTCCATATGTGACTGTGCCTGCATGACAGCCCAAAACATAGCTGAGGTTGAGAGACCTCTGTGGGCACGTCTGACAGGGGCAGTACACCCACGGATGCTCCCACGAGAACCCCTGGACATCTGTCTGCGTGGTACCATCTCAGGACCCTGCCCATGGCTGCTGTGTGGGGAACCATGTGTCACAGATACCACATTACCCTGTTCAATGCCCACTGCATCCTGTCCATCACCTAGGGACATTGGTGACAAAGGATGTATTGGCATGATGACTGTGCACATTGATGGGGTTGACAGCTGTGTACTGTCAATTGGCTGACCAATGGCTGACCCTGGCACACCTTCCTGTGCCATTACACAGATATCATCATTATCACTACCCGTGGAACCTGATTCAGGTTCCCTGCTGTATGACACCAGAGCAGCACCAGAACCTGTGGGAGGGAAACAGGAAACACAGTTTACAATGTCTACACAATGTTACCAGTGATGCACACATGTGCACATGCACACATGCGCACATGCACACATGCACACATGCACACATGCACACATGCACACATGCGCACATGCACACATGCACACTCCTCAGTATGCGACATATCAACACACAGACACAAACACACCTGCATGCATACACAGAGCAGTACTGATTTAGCCTATTATTACTATTACTATCAAGACTATTACAGGTATTGTTTATACCCACTCACCAGCATGGATAGGCTGCCTTGCTGTTACACCAGAGGGACCTGCGGAAATGAGGAAATTAATGTCAGTGGGCACAACTGTGCCATTGATACTGAGTATGATACAGTTCAGTAGTACAACAGTTGGCTTTCACAGGTCAGCTGTTGATATTGGCAATATCACACCTGCACAATTAAATACTATGTTGACAGCTACAAACCAAGGACACACCTCACACAGGCATAAACTACCAGTGTACAGAACAGTCAACTATACATATGGCATATTACCTGCATGCTCCAAGTCATGGTGCTGTGTGGCTCCAGCCTCCATCATAATGCATGTCTGATGCTGTTGTTGTTGTTCGTGGGCTGGAGCCACAACACTCAGGAGTAGTCCCTCCAGTCTAGTGACGGGGGGGATGTGTAGCCACCCCACCTCCTGTGGCAACCTGTTGCCTGTGGATATCCGACGCACGCTGATGGACATTTCTGATTAAATCACTGCAATGATGTCGTACCTGCTCATATGTCCTATTATGCGTGCCTATGTCATTTACCCGATGGACCAGGTCTTGCCACAGTGCAGCCCTCTCCTGCTGATTCTGGCTGGTGCAGGAAAAGAGTATTGCAAAATCCCGCACCAGGCTCTGGTGTATCTCCTCATCCTCAGCTGCAGAGTACGTTGGATTGCGCTGGTGCACCATGGCTCTGAAACAGATAAAAAAACAGGATATCAGCAAAATATGTCAGCAAAATATGGCACACATACTACACATGATACTCGACTGTAGTGATATAACATATCTCCCATATATAGCATCTGTCTGTCTATTGGTGTATACACATGTAAATGGGCAGATATCAGTGCTCAGCCAACAACTGTGCAACAGTACCTGCCACATTCCATACGACATAGTACCAAACCCCAGCAGTCAGCACACTGATTCAGGTCCAATGCACCACCTCACTCTGGGGTTTCATATCAAGGTACTGTATGGGGAACATCATCCACTAGTGAGATCTGACCACATACTAATCGCCCTGGATATACATATCCCACCTCCACCCCCAGCACAAAAGACTACAGTGAAATACATTTCAAAAGCCAACTTTACACTTCTTAGGACTGGGATGGTATCCTTTCAGCCCACTGGGCCAGTGGAAGCCACAACCCACAATGCTGACCCCTTCACAAATGCTTTCTACTGACATCCCCGAGAATGCATGGATCATGCAAACCCAATTCAAACCAAGACCCTCTGCACAAAGGGTAAGCATCCTGTCTGGTGGACCCCAGCCATAAACAAATAGTATAACAAAAGAAGGAAGCTACTGCAAGACAGAGCTACATCCCATAAAGGGAAGGCATGTCTGATCAGCACTAGTAAAAAGCTAGGTTCTCTCATAAAAACATCCAAGGCCAACTTTAAGAGGAAACTCACCAAGGACACTAAAGATAACCACAAGGCCTTCTTCACTTATGTTAGAAACCTGGTCCAAAACCCTCAGATATGCTCGGAGTTAGTACACAACAACAAATAATTCACTGAACCCACAGATATTGCCAACATTGTGGCAGACAGGTTCAGTGCAAATTACTCCCCTCCCTCTCCCCCACTGGAGGAAATACTTATCCCAGCTGAATGTGACCTCCCTGTCATCTCAGATGTCCAGGTGAGAGCCACCCTCAGCAAAGCAAAACACACAGCATCAATGGGACCTGATGGTATCCCCAGTTGCATGCTACGTGAACTCCAAGGGAAGCTAAACCCCCATATAAAAATGCTATTTAACCCTAGCCTTACTACAGGATATGTACCTGAACACTAGCGTACAGCAGCAGTGCTCCCACTCCACAAAGGAGGCACCTCTACAGACCAATACAATACAATACAATACAATACAATATGCTATTGCCCCTGGGACTACAGCAGCATAGTGTTATGCTACCCTGCCCCTTGTGACACATGTGATGTGATGGTACCTGCACCTGTCTAACAGTTACACAGGGTGACTCATGTGGCATATTACCTATCTGCATAACATTCAGCAGGGGTATGTGTGACATGTACTCATGGGGAGTCTTGCTTCTTAATGCTGTGTGGTTTATTGCAGGGTATGTCTTATCTGTGGGTAGGAACCTGTACCTCCACCATGTGCTCTCTACTGCGGTGACAGGGACGACACACAGCGGTCATTTAGGTTCTGGATGGTGTGAGGTGTTACTATGGTTGTTGGACAACTATCATGGGTGTGACTTGAGTATGTATATTCAGCAGTGGTAACCTCTATGTGGGTAGTATGTGTGCGCTCTGTGGTCTTGTCAGTCACTCTGCATTGGTAATGTGATTGAGTGCATTGTCACAGTGTCTTAGGTGTGACTGTGTCCTTCTCCATATCTGTAGCTGTCATGTGAGGTACATACCGTGTCAGACATTGTGTGGTGTGGAGGGGTACACTGACCTACATCTCCATACCTGAGACACCATGTCTGCTGACACACCATGTCTGCTGACACATACCATGTACAGGTATTCCAGGACTAGTGTGCCACTGTCAATATCACTGGGGGGCCTATTGTACACGTTTATGGCCCTGTTCCCACCTGACACATGCAGTGGTGGGCAGCCAATCACATATGTGGTGGTTACTGGTGTAGGTGATTTGGAATGGGGTATGGTACTCCAGTATCGACACTGGTGTTTACTCCATGCCTTTGTCACCAGGCACCTGTTGCAATACATCTGTACACATGTGCCTCAATCAGTATATATATATATATATATATATATATATATATATATATATATATATATATATATATATATATATATAGATATATATATATATATATATATATATATATATATATGTCTACTAATGCCCGAAACGATTCCCGACAGAAAACTCACCGACGCCAGATGACCGACAGGTAAGTGTACCGACAGGGTGATTTGCCGACAGCGGAAAGACCGACAAGGGAATGTGTGATCGCGACGCGGTAAGTGTGCGATGGTGACGGAGTTAGGAGCGGTCAGGTAAGTGCTCGAGATTGTGGGATGTCGGGTTAGGCTGTGGGAAAGGTGAGTGTGTGTTCGTGTCGGAGGTATGGTTCGGGTAAGGTAAGTGTGTGCTAGTGAGGGACTGTAGTTTAGGGATGGGTTAAGTGAGTTAGGGTGCAGGTAGGTGATGTGTGCGTTAGTGTCGGAGCTTGGGCTAGGGGTGGGTTAAGTGAGTTAGGGTTAGGGTGCAGGTAGGTGATGTGTGCGTTAGTGTCGGAGCTTGGGCTAGGGGTGGGTTAAGTGAGTTAGGGTTAGGGTGCAGGTAGTTGATGTGTGCGTTAGTGTCGGAGCTTGGGCTAGGGGTGGGTTAAGTGAGTTAGGGTTAGGGTGCAGGTAGGTGAAGTGTGCGATAGTGTCGGACCTTAGGGTTAGGGTTTGGGTCAGGGCTAGTGTGTATGCTATGTAGTGTCGCGTGTTGTTTACGTTCCGTGTGTCGGTGTAATGATGTTCTGTGTTTTGCGTTGTCGGGTTTGTGTCTGGTTTGTGTGTTGTCGGTCATCTGGCGTCGGTGAGTTTTCTGTCGGGGAATCGTCGTGTCGGGCATTAGTAGTAGACCCATATATATATATATATATATATATATATATATATATATATATATATATATATATATATCTCTCTCTCTCTCTCTATATATATATATATATATATATATATATATGTATATATATATATATATATATATATATATATATATATATATATATATATATATGTATATATATATATATATATATATATATATATATATATATATATAGATATATATAGATATATATATATATAGATAGATATATATGTATATATATATATATATATATATATATATATATATATATATATATATATATATATATATATATATATATATATATATATATATGTATATATATATATATATATATATATATATATATATATATATATATATATATATATATATATATATATATATATATATATATATATATATATATATATATATATATATATATATATATATATATATATATATATATATATGTCTGTATACATATCTACATATATATATATATATATATATATATATATATATATATATATATATATATATATAGATGTACATATATTGATATAGATATGGAAAGCGGGGGTGTGTGTGACAGAGAGGGGGTGAGACTGACAGATGGGGTGGGACAGGGGGAGTGTGAGATAGTCATATACAGTCATATCTGTAGACAGTCAGATCTGTCTGTCTATGTATATGTATCTACATATGTATGTGTGTATTACATATATATGTATGTACATATTCTATCTATCTATATCTGTGTATGTATTCCTACATCCCTCTCTATCTGTGTATACAAATATGCATATTATATATATATATATATATATATATATATATATATATATATATATGTATATGGATCTAGGTCATTTGGTCGACAACTCATATGACTGACACTCATTTGGTCGACAGCTCATTTGGTCGACAAACATTCTAGGTGGGGGGCTTCGCCCCACCCCAATGGGGGCTGCACCCCACCCCCAACTATATATAACAACTCCACAGTCGCACAACAGTGGGGAGGGGGGCAAATCTCAGGTTTTTGCCTTGAATACTTTTTGTCGACTAAATGAGCTGTCGACCAAATGTGTGTCAGTCATATGAGTTGTCGACCAAATGACCTAGATCCATATATATATATATATATATATATATATATATATATATATATATATAGATACATACATATATTGACATACATACGTATACATATGATATATAATTTGATAAACATGTTTATTTACATAACTGTATACACACACTAACATACTGTTAAGCAGACATAACTGTGAAACCTACATTGTACATTGCACTACGTCCTACATACAACCTACATTGATATGTGCACATAGATGCCTTCACATACATATGTATGTACAGCCTTCAGTGATAGTTGCTGTATGTCCCCTGCCCTATTCACATCTTCATATACATATAGATACAGACCAATAACACATATGGAGGGTTCACAGTATGTAGACTATTACATTGTTACTTTATATTACCTGTGTTTGTCACAGCTGATTGCGTAGCCGTTTGTCCACGTGTGTGTTGCTGATGGTAGTGCGGCTTGTATTGTGTCACTGCTGACAGGTTGTTAGGATGGTTTCTTATGTTTATTAATGTTTGTTATTTTTTTTTATTTATTTATTTATTTTCTCTCTCTCTCTATCTCCACAGGGTGCAATGAAACTATTGCATGTATGGACTGGGAGTACAGGATGCTTTTGTAGGGATCTGCATATGTCCATGTGATGGCCTCTGCACCAATTGTTAGCCAGCATTTGCTGATTGCATGCAGCCAATTGTGTGCTGATTGCAGTTGTCACTGTGATTTCATGACAGTGCTATAAAAAGGTGTGTGAGATAGGCGTAGCCCTTTCAGATTTTCAGGGTGGGGTCCATGCTGGTATGCTGTGGTCATTGTTCTGTGAGTATAAAGGTTAGTATCTCTCTCATATTTCAGGCTGTGTTGTAGACACTGTAATGCATGTTGTAGTGTAACCTGCATATTCATTTCTCCAGTTTCCTGTAGTACGTGTGTATGTAAACTGACAACTAAGACTACTACTACTGTTAATATGGGTGTGTGTGCTTTCCTGTGGGACTTGTGGTGTAACTGGTATACAGCAGTGGCTCTTGCAATTTGTTGCTATGGCTTCAATATTTGGCCTTTACATTCACTCCTTGTATGCCTGCTAGGCAAGGGCACCCGCAGGCAGGTGCAAGGGGGTGCACTTGCACCCCCCTGGATTTTCTTAGCGCTATACACACTTTTTTTTTTTTTTCGCTATACAGACTTTTTTTTTCCACTTACTTTGTTTTTTCCCCCGTTTTCCCCATAGCCTGAACTGTTACTGGAGATGGCGTGCCAGGCAGTCACATGACTGACGCGAGTCTGACATGATGACAACTCGACAAGCCTCAAACTCCTCCTTAAGTAATCGCGTTATTCATGTTCGCGTAGTTGCAACTTGCAATTTGATGGAAGAAGACTGCAGGTGGACATCGGTGGAAGAGTATTTGATGATTTCATGCTCAGGAGCAAACCAAACCATCGTGTTTCGTGTGGTAAGTGGTGGAAGGACTGGACTGGTGGTGGTGCGTATGGTGTTGGTATTATTACAAGAAGAGAAGGTAGGTTGTTTTTTTTGTACTTTTGAAGGTGACTGACTGAACACTTGGCGCCAAAACACAAAACTGGCGTGGCACACTTCACTTGAGTGTGTGAGAGTGAGTGGTGCTCTGGACTGCACCTCCGTGTCTGAAACTGAAACCCCATCATTCCCTACTTTAAAAATCAAACTTTATTTCGATTCCTGCACCAATTCAACGTCCGACCAACCGTCCCTCCAGGCATCATCACGATGTGATGAGCTGCCATCTTGCTTTCCTTTTCCTCATGTGCTTTCCTGGCAGTGGCTGCCCATACTAAAGATGGCTGTGAGGATGAGGCGGCCTATAATTTAGAAAAGCTGAGTTGAAGAAAGTGACTGTGTGTCTGTGTCATTTAGAGGAAGAATCCTTAAGGGAGTCCTGCTACATTTTTAATTTTTAATGTTTCACTGACTATATCTTTGCAGAAAAGGTTAAGTTGTGAACTTTACTGTAATTAATTTGTTAATGTAATGTGTCTGGATAATTGTGGGCAAGTAAGTTAACATTTAGGTATCAGGTAGACTGCCAGAGGTAGTGGTGTGTTGTTCTTGTTAGTATTAAATCTAAGACTGAATATTGCAGCCAGAGAGGAGTATTTATTTATCTGCTACATTTTTTTAACCAGATTTCTGTAATGATGATTATGTCAGGGAGAGTATAGGGATATGGTCCATATGGATGCATGTGTATCTTGAATTTTACTGATGAGGCTCCTTACATTTGCATTTAAGAAAATGAACCAGGGTATCTTTTTGGGAAGAGTGGACAGATGTAGTGGAGTTGGCAAATGGGAAGCTGAATTTGGTGTGGTGGTCCTGGATTGGGATGTATATCTCCACAGGTAGATAATGAGTTGAAATGGAAGTAGGTATGAGAGTTGTTTATTTATTGTTATTTGTGTGTGTCTGTCTGCGTGTGTCTTTGTGTGTGTGTGTCTGTGTGTGTGTGGTTTGGGGTAGAGAAAGAATTAATAGAGAAGAATTTGAGGGAGAAGTTATTAGTATTGTAAATTTGATGTTATCTATAAGAAAGGAGACAGTGTGGTATAGAATTGCATAGTTCAGATGATATGTTTTGATAGAATGAGTTATTGTAGTTGCTTAAGGTGTGGGTTTGTGGGAGACTTATAGTGAGCTGGTAGTACACATATGTTTGAGTTAGAAAAGATAGTAGAGATAAATTGAGGAAAAAGAGAAAATTGCTTAGAAACATGTTCGGTGTGTGAAAGAAAGTCTTAGAACCTTAGACATTATTGTGAAGACAGGGTAGTATTAGTCATAGGATCATAGTAGGTGGTAATGTGCTTTTTGAGTAATGCGAGGCTGACACTCAAATATGAATTTTTTTTTTTTTCATAGAGGAGTTGTGGATGTAAAGCATATAGTACTAAGAAGTCTGACAAATTATTTAGTGATTTCAATTCTCAAATAATCTAAGTGGTTTGCCAGGCAACTATCAATTTTATGAGGGACAGACCAAAATATGAGGTAAACATCTGGGCATTCTGCGACAAAATGGACAGTTGAGAGGTCTGAAACCATGAATAATCAAGCGTAAAGGCTGTTATCACCCTCACTAACACTCTTCAAGAGAAACCTTGACGGGTGAAGTTTACCCCAGGGATCACTGCAGTGGCTCTGCTGGACAGTGGCACAGGGAACTAATGGCTCTGCTGGACAGAGGCACAGGAACTAATCTAAGGGGTGGCGAAGCCGACACATTCAGGCTAGGCTTATAAATGCCCTTGGGCAAATAGCCTAGTACTTACCTATGAGCTTGTTGACTTTTCCTTGCTTTGTCAGTCATGTGTGGAATTTTGGTGGGAGGAAGGGCTCAGTAATATGTAAGTGTTATGCTATTTTACTATTTTACTGAATTACTCAGGTGTTCTCTTTACTGATAATGAGTCTGTGTTACACAACAGCTGCCCAAGTTAATATAATGAATTCCTAGTCAACAGGTTATGTGCAGCAATTATCACCTTTGTCTGAGCCTGCATAAATTTGGAGTACTGAAACAAAGGTCATTATCACAACAGCATTAAGCGCAGTTGCAATATAGCAGTGAGTCATTGTCACTGTCTGGTAAAAGTCTCAGCTGCTGTAATTGTTATTCACATAAGCAGAAGCAATTATCACTTTGATGAATGCACAATGCAGATTTTGTTTTTTCTGTGCTTGTAGTCAAGCCACCCATACTTCATCAACTACCTGTCCTCCAAAACCGCTGATGTTTGTTTTCCTATGTATGTATGTATATGCATGTATATGTATGTATGTGTATGTGTGTGTGTGTGTGTGTGTGTGTGTGTGTGTGTGTGTGTGTGTGTGTGTGTGTGTGTGTGTGTATATATATATATATATATATATATATATATATATAGTGTGTGTCTGTGCATATATGTGTATATCGATATATATGTATGTACACAATGTATTTGCACATATATACATATACACATGAATATCTGTTTGACAGTGGCCTCTCTTGTGAGATAGGGTGATGCATCTGTAGTTCATTTAGAGGGGATTTACATGTGCCCTTTCTGTGCCCCCTTGTCAGCTACCAGCCAAGCCCTTATGCATCAAGGCCAGGAAGGTGCCTCCTCCGAGATTTGTGCCAACTGCTCTTGTGTATAATAGTTTTTTTTAGATACAAACCGAAGGATTCAGAAAAATTATCACCACTGGTGCTATTTGGCAATGTGGGATTCTACCTAGTAGAGCATCATGACTGCACACATCTTCATGAGCCCTCCACACACACACACACACACACACACACACACACACACACACACACACACACACACACACACACACACACACACACACACACACACACACAAACACATTTTAGGTTTAAATAGAGTGCGGAACTGTGTTTTTATCATTGACGTGTTTTACGAAAATTAAAACTTTTTATGCTATTTCAGTTTTAGTCTTTTCTGTAGCACTGGTATATAGCGAGTGGTTAACTGTTTTGTTTATCAAATGGCAGTCACTGTTTGCATTGTAGAATTTGAAAGCAGGGTTAGCATAGCAGCATAATTGCCTTTGGTGCAGAAGGCTGAGGCTTTTACTCCCACACCATGTAGATGAAGTGCTGATATTGCAGTGCCATTTTGACTGTGGATTATTTGGTGCATTTTAAGAAAGTATAGGGGGGTTCTACACTCCTGTGTGTCCTCCTTTGTATAAGATTCCTAGTAACTTGTTGGATTGTCAGTCGTTCCCTATTGCAATATTATCAGCTTACCATTTTTAATGTAACATAGACAATTTATACTTCAAACGCAGCAGTCACTGAATTTGTATATGAAACATTGAAATGTAAAGTTTTCTTAGTTACAGAGCTCTTTAAGGTAGAAATATCTGGATGACGTTTACTTCTGAAAAGATTGTGCTTTTTAAGTAGTATTGCTGTATTATAATGATGGAAGTATGAGTGGCATTTTATGGTCAACATTTTTTGAAATGGGTAGCTTTATCATTATCTCATACATTTTGTTTCATTGCTTTCTAGAAAAATGTTCATGACTACAGAATTAAAATACCATTCTAACAAATTGTGATGTATTATATAAGGAATATAATTTATCATGAGGGTGAATCAAACAATACATACATGTGTGCATGGCCCTATAAATGTGTGCAAGGAGCTTATGGTTTGAAAACAGCTCAAAGGTTAACTTAATCCTCCACTGTCAGATGCATTTTCTTTTAATGTGGGTTTTCATGCCATGTCAATGAGTGTGAGTTTCAAGGGCAGAGAAGTTTACTGCTCATGCTGAGTCTGTTTTCATTGTGAGACTATATTTAGCAAATGGCTGTCAGTGCTTGTGCTATTTTATTTCAATATCTGTAATAATTGTAGAAGTAAATAAGAAAATTGGTTCCCTGTGTCGTTTTTTAAAATATCTATGATTCTTTCCATGCGTTTACGTACAAGAACAGTCAAACTTATGGTCTATGGTTATCCATGTCAGTAGAAGGCCAAACCTTGTGCTAAGGATTAAGTACTGCAGTCCGCCATTCACTAATCATGAAGCAAATTAGTTGGCTAATGTTGAACATTGATTTTAGAGTGCCTGATACCTCATGTTTCATGCTATCCAAGAGGTATCCCAGGATATTCTCAGGGTCTATTGAGGTAGTATTCTTTGACTTGGAGAGTGCATTGAAGACTTGCTTGCTAGTGATAGCCAGAAGATTTATGGTCAAGGGTGTCTTCTTGAGATTCACATAATGTAAGCAAGGTAGTAAGGATGTAAATTTCAACTGCTTTACTTTTTGCTTGATTGACTCCCATGGGTACACATCTTCATTAATTGTCATAGGAAGTATGACTTAGCCCAGCTAAAATGTATTTGCTGTTGGGAATGTAAGGTTTACCATTCCAAAAGGCTTAGTGTGACTGTAGTCCATAGGAGTGATCATGCATTGCCAGGTGACCCATGCTGGTGAAAGGGAGGTAGTTGTGGCTCATAGCTTGGGTGTTACGTAGGGAGAGCACAATATGTTGTACCTACAGACCACAACACTGCGGAGCATGTGATGCCTAGACCCTGACAGTCATTTAATCAGCAGCATTACTGGAGGTGTAATGACCCACTACAAGGGTTATGGGCTGCAAGGGGAAGAAGAGTAATCTTGGGCAGGGGGGGGGGGTCAAACTGATCTGTCCTAGTGTAAATGGAAAGGTATTTTGTTTTTTGACTTACGGAAGATATACTTTTGGAATGAAAATGTTCATGCATCGTGTAATTACTACCGTGGCATATACTTCTGTTCCGGGATCAGCAATATAAAGGGGCGCATGATTTGGTCAGCAGTGTTAATGTGGATGTGGCTTGTTAAGGGGGAAGCAGCAGTTTGGGAGTTGAGTACAAATTTGAAAATCCTGGCTACACCCCTGCTGTAGAGCATATCTCCATCTCTGCAGGGTCTCATCAAACACCTGTTCCCTAAGCTCACTACAGATCACAATGTCATCTACAAACATCATAGTCTACAGGGACTATTTATTTGCTTTATTTTGGAAAACTGCGAAGACTGTGCATAAAGTATGTATTTCTGTCCAGATAGTACTTACTGCAGTATTAAGTTTTCCTTGCATAAATATGTACAAAAGCAAACATCAACTAGTTTTATGTATTTATTTTTTGTTGTTGTCCAGGTTAGCATGAGAAACTTGTTAATCATTGGTGATGTTGAAACACATCAAACATTTTTTAATCCCATATCTGACAGTTTTTTTTTCTTTTGTTCAGTAACATCATTGATAGAGCTGCAATATACATACTACAAAGGTAGCACTAGCCCATCATCGGATGCTTTAAGTTGTCTATTATTGAATAAGTAGGGTATGTGATGGCACACAGTGAGGACATTAGAAAATTTTTCAAACAGATTAGTAAGAAAGCAAGGTACGAGCAACATGAAGTAACAGAACTAGCTGGGTCTGTTGATGAACGTATAGAGAAAGGTGCTGTCTCTGCTGTGTTTGGGGAACAGCGAGAGACCCCACAAAGTGTATGTGCAGAAACTGATATTGGTTGTTACATTCGATCAGACAGAATTGATGACTTCATGAAATTCAGGTTACTGACACAACCATACATCCCTCCAGAGAATTACAACTTCAAAGCTGATGCATCAGACAAAAGCGAGCATTCCGATATAGTTGGCTGTCTCAGTATTCACCGTGGCTTGCATATTCTCCTCTCTTGAAAGGCCCACTCTGCTTAACTTGTGTATTATTTCCTCAGTCAGTTCACCGTGGGTTGCAAGGCAGCTTCATCACTAGTGTGTGCACAAAATATAATGCCTTCAATGAGTCTGCAAGAAATCACATGCAGTCATCATGGCACAAAGGTTCTACTGAAGATGCTGCCAATTTTTCTTGTACGCGACAGAAGCCAGAAACAGCTGTTATTCCACAGCTAGATGCAGCAGTAGCAAAACAAATTGCAGAGAACCGAAAGAAATTGGAACCAATTTTATCTACCATTATTTACTGTGCAATCCATGACATTCCTCTTCATGGAAAAGAAGGCTCTGGTGGAAATTTCTGTGACTTATTAGATTTTCGTATTGAAGCTGGGGACACAATATTAAAGCAGCACAGTGAAACAGCTGCAGGAAATGCTCGGTACACATCCCATAGGGTGCAAAATGAGTTGTTGGCAGAATGCGAACACGTACTTCGAAATGAGATTGTTTGTGCAGTGCGTAGGACAATTGGATTTAGTGTATTGGCAGATGAAACTGCAGATATCTCGGGCATTGAGCAGTTGTCATTGGGCATTTGGTTTGTTGATGGTGATTGTATTAGAGAAGAGTTTCTGGGTTTTGTTCCCATTGTTGCGAGAGATGCACAGTCTGTATCAAATGTCATTGTCAGTGAATGCATAAAGTACGGTCTAGACTTGGAAAAATTACTCGGACAAGGCTATGATGGCTGCTCCATAATGGCAAGCATCCAGAATGGTGTTCAGGAAAAGATTCGTGAAAAGTATCCAAAAGCAGCCTTTATCCACTGCGCGTCTCACAGACTAAACCTTGTAGTCAATGATATGAATGATGTTCCTGAAATAAGTAGTGCTGTTGGTGTTATCAAGAAGATTATTAATTTTTTTCGTGACAGTCCAAAATGATGAGCATTGGTACCAAATATACCTCTTCTGTGTGAGACACGATGGACTGAGAAATATAAATCCATTCGTGTGTTTAGTCAAAACTTTGAGAAAATATTTGACTGCCTCGCTGATCTTCAGAAGATCACTGCTGGTGAAACCAGACAAAATGCACATATATTACTCAGTGCTTGCTCTTCATGCACGTTTCTTATTTCTCTCTTCATTATTGCAAATTACTCATCAGTTCTTGAGCCCGTTGCCCAGATGTTGCAGTCTGTTCAACTTGATATAATAAAGGCTCAAAAGCACATCAACAGACTCATTGAAATATTCAAGGAGCACCGTAACCATGCTGAAGAGCACTTTAGGAATGACATTCTCAGTAAGGCAAGATCAATAGCAGATAAACTTGGTATCGAAGTTAGTGTTGCCAAGGATTTGCAGTCGACAAACACACCGAGCAAATACAGTAGCCGGGGATTTTGAGAGTTATTACAGAACGAGTATTTATATTCCCTATCTTGACTCATTAGTTTCTTCACTGACGTCTCGCTTTTCCAGCAGTAACACTGCTCAGTTCAACTTATTTTATCTGCATCCTAAAATGATGCAAAACCTAGAACGTGAAGAATTCTGAAAATGAATTGCAGTCAGTAACGAACTATATCATATCGACAATTTGGAATTAGAGATGATGAATTTGTTTGACTATTGGCATACGAAGGTTCCAGATATAGCCAAAACAGTGGACTTTGCTGACTTGTTGCAACACTGTGATTTATTTCCTGCTGTTAAGCAGGCAGTTCTGATTGTGTTGACCTTACCAGCTACTACCTGCACCATTGAACGATCGTTCAGCACTCTGAGACGGGTCAAGACCTGGCTAAGGTGTACAATGACTGATGATAGACTTTCAGCACTGTGCATGATTAGTGCTCATCGTGAACGTGTCATTCGTGAAAAACAGTTCATCAGTAAAGTTATTGACGCTTTTGGCACCCACAGCAGACGCTTGCAATTTATATTTGCGCCACAGGAGTCATAGGCCTAAACTGACCATGTAGTTCATTCAGTGTTTCTTTTTTGCTTTTTAATTGCAGTTACCTACAAAATGTATGATTTCTAAACAAATGAGTTTGATACTACAGTTCCATTGGTCTTATTTCATACTTGAAATCCACAGACAAACAATGAGGTGATTTCAAGCAGCACAAGCAAAGGATACTGTCTGCAGTACCCATGGTTAATGAAAATTCTGAAAATTAAACATGGAATCACACATGTACAGAGCAGCAGCAGCATAAAGACAGTAAATAAAACAGAGTTAGTGAAATCTTTATAAGGCTGTTAGCGCAGGGAGATTTTTAGTGAAAATTTCCACACAATACAGGTAGAAGCAGATGAAACCATGATATCCACTTAAGCAGCAAAAGTTAAGTGGAGTGATAAGAGGAAGGAGTTTAGTATGGCCAAGGGGGGTGACTCCCTGGACTTCTGAAGTATTAGACTGCAATAAAAGGATTTGTAATTATTAAAAGTTTATGATGGTTCACCAAGAAGTTTACCTGGGCCCTTTTTGTTGTCACAAAGGTCAAAGGCATATACAAAAATATGTTCGAAAATGAAAAGTATAGCACAATAACAAGTTCACATAGGTACTTGCTAGTCTGTTGAGCCATAAGAATCATTCGAAATCTATAACAGCATTCCCCTTGTATATCTCACATTTTATTAACCCTGAGGCAAGCTGAATATTAACATGATGTTTCTGTGTAAGAGGGACAAGGCTACTAAAATCAGGAATGAAATTAGGCTTATCCATCCAGATTATGGTTAAGTACAGTAAGAGGTCTACTTTGCTTTATGTGGAGAGGAAGATCATTCCAAAGAAGTGGGAGTCTAGTTGATAAACATCTGTCCTTCCCACATTTATGTTGCAGTACAGATTGACACCTGTTGAGCGGCTGTTTATACCCTCATTGCAATTATGAATGTGCAGCAGTTTTGACAGGACTATGAGGTTATGCACGTGTAGCACAAATCTGTCCTCAGCAGCCTTTGAGACCAAGAAGAGTGGCAAGGCTTGGAGGTGGTCCACATAGTTTTTGGATTTATGCACTTGATGGATGTTGACATTTAAAATATGCCTTTAGGTGGTAAAATTATATCCAGAATCTGGAACAAATGCACAAAGCAAGAAGGATGGCCTCCCTGTTGTAGAAGTAGCAGACCACAAAAATCACAAAAACGGATAGGCCAAAGAAGAGCCATAAAGACGATACAGTGAACTATTGAGGATAAGAAGGAAATGATGTATTGTTACTATTATGTAAACAGCCCAGAATTTCCAGACACAAGGTATATAAAAAGATTGAGAGACATTACAGGAATGAAACTGTCAGAAGCTTCAAATAAAAATGTGTCTTAATTACAACAGATGCATGAAAAACTGTATGTATAGACCAAGAAACTTTGATCCGTTTGAAAAAAGGAGCATCCGAGGAGGTATGAATATATAAATAACAAAACCTAGAACTTTTGTAAAGTGTAAAAAAGAAATATAGACATGGGGAAAAAGATTTGATATGGTGCCATATTCATGCAAAGGGGAAAGCCAAATTAATCAGTATAAAGAAGGCAGCCCCAAAGATACTCAACGAGAAATACAGGCGAAGGCATCCAGATATGCAACATTTCACAAGTCACAGAGGGAATGTAGAAAACAAGATTAATAAAGTAGAATTAAAAAAGCAAAACAGAAGTATAAGTTATGGAGTGCCTGGAAAGTGAAGGATTTGGTGTAGGTGTAACACACAACACAGGTTACCTCACAGCATGATGTAATGAGTTCCCAAAGTAAGGAGAAACAGGAAGATCAGGAGACATCTGAACAACAAATATGGACATGGGAAAGAAAAGAGATTTAATATAGTGTGATTTCTATGCAAAGGAGAAAGCAAAACTAATCAATACAAAAAGAACAGCAGCAATGATATTTGAAGACACATACAGACAAAGGAATCTGGAGATCGAAAACTTGACAACAAAGAAAATACAAAGACAAATAGAAAAAGTAGAAAAGGGCACAGTAGCGGAAAAATTATACTAGTAGAAACTGAGGTTATGGAGTACCTGCAAAGTGAATGATTCAGTGTATAAAATCTAATTCAGAAAGCATCACAAATCACAACATGATAAATCGATGGATATCCAATTAAGTGGAAACCAATGGAACAGGAAGCAATTGGTCACACATGCCAATGCCATATGAATATATTAGTAATTTTCACAGGAAACCCGTATAAGTGTTCACTTGAAGCTGGGCAGCAACAGAAGGAACAGGAAATTGTAACTGTGGAAAGTGTGCAGTCAATGTTGAGGAGTGATACTGATAGGCCAATGAGTTCCCTTATGTCAGAGCAATGGATGACATGGGATGAAACAGTGTGCCACAGGAAGATGCTATAGAACTTTGTATAGAATGCTCACTGCAAATGGAAAACAAAAAATGTGTCCTCAGTTTAGAAGAAAATGAGCTAAGAGTTGCTTGATTTGGTAGAGAGAGACATTATTAAGATAAATTATGAAAACAGTCTTCAGAAGGTCAGTAAAACCCAGAAAGTTTGTTTGATAAAACAAGTGAAACAAGTAATTAGGACTGTCCATAGAGATTCATGCGATATAACAGACGTAAACAGGCTATATTACTATGAAGCTAATTTGATAACTGATAACGCTTTTGAGCCATAAGAACACAGGGTAGTGAGAGAAAAGAAGGCGAGAAAGTTAATGCCATCATGGAAACAAATCTATAAAGCAATTGAGACAGGGGTTGTCACCGTGTCACAGAAGAGGGAACAGATTTACAAAAATACTTACAAAGATAGATGTGATAAAGGTAGTGCGCAGTATTAGAACAGCTTAGGATGTATCATGTACGATCGCAAATAAAGTAAAAATCTCAGCACAGGAAGAATAAATTAGAAGATACACAAATAAATATAAGGGAAAAGTACAAAATAAGCAATTTATTGATGACCCAACAATTTTTTAGAGAATTTGGAAATGAGGTAAAAGGAACTGACAAAAAGATACATTTTGGAGAAGTACTTACGAAGATCATGCGCAACATAACAAAGATGCTAAATGGATAGAAGTAAAATAATAACAAGTTTAAAGGGACAAGACATGAAATGGGATGACTTAACAGCCAGAGATTAACACAAAGTCAAATCCTATAATTGGAAAACCCCAGGCTCAGATGCAGTACGTAACATCTTCCTAAAAGTATTAACATTGTTGCACGAAGATTTATCCACGAGTAATAACTATGTATATACGCACCCCAAACAGGCACCAACCGAACTAAGAGGAGGAAAAACAATACTCCTACTTAACAGTGAACTTGCATGCTACCCTAAACCAGTAACTTGCCTCGTTTCTGACGATGTATAAACTCTGCACTGGAACTGATGCTAACAGAGTTTATAGTCATTTAGAAGAAAACTCAATTATGGCAGTAGAACAAATGGGCAATACAGAAGGTCATATGGAACAAAGGATCATTTGTTAAAGTCATACTAGTTTACTGTAAAAGAGGCGAGAATCTAAGTAGGGCATGGACTGACTTCAAAAAAAGAATCTGATAGTATCCCACACATTCAAGGACAAGAGTGCTTAAAAATGTAACATACACTTCACACTGATCGATTACATTACAGTGATGTTGATGAGGAAACAGTGGCAGACCTCTTTGCAATTAAGTTATGATAAAGGACAAATTATTATTCCAGGGATAAAAATTAAATGGGGGGAATTCTGGGGTGACTGTCAGTGACACCACTGCTATTCTTTCTTGCCCTATAATTTGGATCCTAGAAAGCAACAGCGTGTAAAGACCTCTCATCTTCTCTTTGTCGATTGATGCAAAACTGTAGAGCTAATCATAGGAAGACCTGAAAGCACAAGAAGTTGTCAAAACATTTTCAGACGATAACAGAATGACTTGACCATTTGGTCTTGATACATGTGCAAAAGAAACCTTCAAAGCAGGACAATTGCAGCATCAAGAAAATAATTTGGGACAAGAATGTGATATGAAAAAACTTGAGCAAGAGGGAGTATATAACTATTTGACAGTAGATTAAGGATCAATAAAGCATGAACAAATGCAAATAAAACCTGGTAAGGAGTATTTTGGAAAACTTAAATTAATCCTGAAAACAGCATTGACTTCTAAGAACAAAATTCATGCTGAAACTCAATTTGTTCTTCCTCTCCCAAATTACAGTTGTGAGATGATTGGCCCCAAAACGTGTTGGATAGATTAAACAGGAAAACAAAAAGGATGCTTCATGCTCTCCAAATGATTTATAAAAAAAATGAGTGCATACCAACATTATATATCCCCCCTTCTGAAGGAGGGACGGGCCTCCTTGAAATTGATTACATGTACAGATCTGCAATCCTGGGATGCACACATCTGACCTCACAAGACTCAACATACCGAAAGTTTTGAAACATGATTAGAATAATTATTGGTTTTGTTCACATTTTTGTGAAAGATGCACAGACTATGCATTCATTGACAATGACATTTGATACAAAGTACGGCCTAGACTTGGACAAGTTACTCGGACAAGGCTATGATGGCTGTTTCATAATGGCAAGCATCCAGTGTTCAAGCAAAGATTTGTGAAAAGTATCCAAAAGCAGCCTTTACAAGATTTAGTCTGAGAAGCACAGCACAGTGGATAGTCAGTGTGATCTGAATGATGGTCCTGAAATATATAGTGCTGTTGACGTTATCAAGATTTTTTTTTTCTGTGACAGTCCAAAATGATGAGCATTGGTACCAAATATACCTCTTCTGTGGAGACATGATGGACCGAGAAATATAAATCCATTCATGTGTTTAGTCAGAAGTTTGATAAAATATTTGACTGCCTGGATGATCTTCAAAAGATCACTGTCAGTGAAACCAGACAAAATGCACTTGCAGTATTTTACTCAATGCTTGCTCTTCATGCATATTTCTTATTTCTCATTCCATTATTGCAAATTACTCAACAGTTCTGAGCCCATTGCCCAGATGTTGCAATCTGTTCAACTTGGTACAGGTTGAACAACATATCAACAGTCTCATTGAAATAGACCACATTAGGAATGACAATCTCAGTAAGGCAAGAATCAAGATCACTAGCAGATAAAGCCACGAGTAAACCGTTTATATGCACACCCGGAACAGACACCAACCTAACTAATAAGAAAAAATGCTCCTACTTAAGCCTGAACCTGCAAACGTCCCTGAAAATTATAGGCCAATAACTTGCCTCCTGACACTGTATAAACTGTACACTGGAATTTATGCTGACCGAGTTTATAGTCATTTAGAAGAAAGCTCAGTTATGGCAATGGAACAAAAGGGCAGTATAAAAGTCATATGGAATAAAGGATCATTTATTGTTAAAGTCATAGTGGAGAATTGTAAAACAGGCAAGAATAAGTACAACATGGATTGACTACAAAAACATTTGATGGTATCACACATTAATGTATAAAAGAGCACTTTAAAATGTATAACATACACTTTACACTGGTCGATTACATGACAGTGACCATGAAACAGTGGTAGAGCACTTTGCAATTAAGCCACGATGAAGGACAAATTATTATTTCAGGGAAAAACTTCAATGGGGAGTACTCCAGGGTGACTCTGTTACTGCTGCTACTCTGTTTTGCCCTATAATTTGGATCGTAGAAAGCAACAGCGTGTAAAGACCTCTCATCTTCTCTTTGTCAATGATTTAAAACTGTACAGCTCAGAGGAGGAACTGAAAGCACAACTGCAAGTCAGACGGTATAAGAGAGTGTCATTTAGTCTTGATAAATGTGCAAAACAAACCTTTAAAGCAGGAAAACTGCAGCACCAAGAAAACATCAGTTTGGTACAAGAATGTGATATAAAACAACTTCAGCAAGAGTACAAATATTTGGGAATGGGAACTGATAAAACAATCAACAATAAAACACGAGCAAATGAAAATCAAAATTACTAAGGAATACTTTAGATTACTTAAATGAATCCTGAAAACAGCATTTACATCTAGGAACACAATCCAAGCTATAAACCAATTTGTTCTTCCTGTCCTAAATTAATTTTGTGTGTTTGACTGACCTCAGTGTTGCATAGATTATATAGGAAAACAAGGATGCTTCTTACTCACCAAATGATTTATAAAAAATCAGTGCATACCAGGATTATATGTTTTCCACATTCTGAAGAAGGGATATTCCTCCTTTGAAATTGATTACATGTACAGATCTGCAGTCATGGGACTCCACACATCTGCTGACCTCACAAATGTAGTGAACGTTTTGAAAAATGAGAATAAATCTAAGATACATGACTTCTCTGCTTTTCCCTGCTTAGGCTTGCAGAAGCATATCGGCATCAAGCAGAAATGGAAATCAAACTAGAAGTAGATAAAAATCGGGCAGCAACTGAATGTACCAAGAAACAAAAGAATACAAGGTCGGTGATGGACCAATTGAGAAGATGAAAAAATGTGGAAAATGCATAAATATAGTTGCAAGTATAGAACACTTCTGGAAAAACCTCATGCTAATCAGGAACAAAAGCTGGAATGGTCAAGGCGAGGTGAATTCAAACTAAGAGAGGAAAGGTCAATATTGGCGGCACAAGATAGTGGACTATCATGTACACATTGGTTTACAATGTCCATTGCACATGTGGGAGAAACAGACAAATGTAGGTTTTGTAAAACAGAACTGGAAACGGTTGAAGTTGAACACCTTGTTAATGGTTGCAACATACGGTAGAAGGACACTGTATACTGACAAGCATAATAATGTGGCAAGACTGTTGTACTGGGCATTGTGCAAACATTATGGTACTGAAGTGGCTTAAAAACACTGGAAACATAAGCTGCAATTTAAGCATCATAGAAAATGCTAACTCCTACATCACATGGGATCATCCTCAATTACCAACAGCTCAAAAGACAGATGCTAGAAAACCAGATATTAGTGGTCCAAGAGAAGAAGACAAAAGTAGCATTGATCATTGAACTCTACACACCCACTGACTACAGTGTGTTATGTACAGAGAGACACAAAGTCAAACTCCTACTATATCAGGATTTGCAGGCAGAAATGAGAGCAATGTGGAAGAAAGATACCCAGGCAGTTCCAGTAGTAGTAGGAGCAATGGGTCTTATTAAAAAAGAATATACATTCGTATTTAGACATGTTACCAATGAATGTAACTCCATACCAATTGCAGGAGGACTGAGGAGTCATCACTGGGCAGTGCACATTCATTGCAGGTACTCTGAAGAGCACTTTGGCAGACATCAAAGATTGATGACACCGTACTGATTTTGTGAACTTTTAATCATACTTTGATTTAGGAATGCAGTACATTCCTGTCACGATGGTAGACATCCAAAAGATTTGCTCTATCCACTTTCTAAGGAGGTACTACAAGGTAGGTAGGGAGATTTATGTGTGTCATACCTGTCAAATGTACAGATTTTCAGTGTCCAGATTTCTGATTTATATTTCTAGTCTGTGTGTGTGTGTCTGAAATGACCTACTTAGACTTAGCAGGTGGAATTTATTTTCAAGGAATTGAGAGCTTCAAGGGAAGATAAGTTTACTGCTGCTCATCATGCTAGGTTTGTACAAATGTGCAACTCTTTTGTTTAGTAAATAGTATCATTGTAGTATAGAATTTTAAAGCAGTGTTAGTAGCACAGCAGGTAGCATTCTTGCATCTTGCTACAGAGGGCTGTAGCTTCTACTCCCACAGCATGTAGATGTGTATTTTAAGGGGATGGGGTGCTGCAGTCCTGTCCTGAGTATATCCCTTTGGTGCCTAGTAACTATGAACCTATTTTTCAGCTTGTTACATATTCCCTGTTGCAATATACCAGCATATCATTTCTTTTAATGTAACATAGGCAATTTATTCTTCTAGGGCAATGGGCACTACATTTGTAGATGAAACACTGAAATGTATGTTTTATAGCAACAATCTCTTCATTAGTTTCAGATCTTTGTAATGTGGAATTCAGATGACTTCTGCAGACTGCAGAGATTGTGCATATGGAGTAATATTGGTGGATTGTAATGATAGAAGTTTGAGTGGCCTTTTATGTTTGAAATGTTCTGAACTAGGCAGTTTGTCATTACTGGTTCATATGTTTTGAATTGTTTCACTGCTTACTGGAAAATGTTCAAAACTGTAAATTTAAAATACACTCTAACAGGTGGTGCAGGTGCTGTACAAGGGATATAATTCAATTATAGTTTCATAGGTAGGTACTAGGCTATTGGGCCTATATAAGCCTAACCAAAGGTACCCTGGCTTTCGCCACCCAAGAAAATTATTTTCCTGTGCCACTGTCAAGCATAGCCACAGAAGTGATCCCCAGGGTGAATTTCCTATCTCCCATCAGGAACATGAATCACCATACTTTTGCATGGGCCTAAAAATGTGTGCATTTGATATGCTTTGAAAACGGCCCAAAGGTAAACTTAACCTGCCACTGCCCAGATGCATTCTCTTTGAATGTGGGTTTCAATGCTGTTTCCATCAACGTGAGTATCAAAAGCAGAGAAGTTTTAATGCTAAGTCTGTTTTCATTGCAAGACTGTTGCTTTGTTTAGTAAATGTGAAATGCGTGCTGCAGTGTTTCTGCTATAAAATTTGAAATAAAAGTTGTGAATTAAATCCAAATATCTGTAATCATTGTAGAAGTAAAGCATAAGACAGTATGCATACTGATAGATTTGAACAGTGTCTGTGGCAAATGGTGAGAAATAACCAAGTAATGGGACACTGCTGGAATGGCTGTGTGTGTGTGTATGTGAGGGACTGTGTGGGGGCGGGGCTGTGTGGGGTAGGGGGAGGGGCAGTGGGGGTAGGGGGTGGGGCTATGTGGGCGGGGCTGCACGGGTGGGGCTCTGGGTTTTGCACCCCCCTGGAAAAAATCCTGCGGGCTCCCTTGCTGCTAGGTGTCTTGACTGTACTGTGTTGCTATGGCTTTCCTATTTTCCATTTACATTCACACCTTGGAATGCTTGCTATATCTGATAGGGTGGTACTGCATGCAGTGTGGTCTGGCCATGGTGTGGGCCTTGAAATCTATTAGGGTATTTGATTATGCTGCTGAGCAGGCCTCAGATACTCAGTGGGGTACACCCATTACATTGTCTGGTATTCTGCAGTTGTGATTGTGGGTTATCCTGAACATTTGTATTACTACACTATTTTTGCTGTGCAAGTGGTGCATACTTTCAGTACTTCAGAGTTACCATTAAATGTGTTGTAACACCTTTCTGCCTACTGTTTGTACATTTCACAGGGAGTCAGTGGGGCATCCGTGTAAGTCAGTCACTGTTGCTATGTCTAGGCCCTTAACTATTCAAATATGGCAGTGTCATACCTCTCAACTGTACATATTTTTCCAGAATGTCCACATATTTGCCTCATATTTTTGGTCCATTTCTCATAATTTTGCTTTTTCTGGAAAATCAGTCAGGGTTCAGGTCAGAATATCATGACAAACATTTGAGTTTCAGACTTCATACCCTTCCACACATTAACAGTAATGCACATCCTGTTATTCTATCAACTTTCTAAGTTTGTAGGAGCAATATTTGACATTTGTCCCTGTTTTTGTGCCTTTGCTCCACATTATTTATTACTTAGTCCAGATTTCTTGCTGTAAGAGGTTGTGAGGTATGGGCAGTGTTTATCCTGCAGTGAGCATGTGTGTGGCTTGCAAGTTGCTACAGTGACATTATTACCTACTAGCTACCAACTAGCATGTCTGTTTCTCTTCACACAGTACTATTATACACATCCACTACATTTGACAGTAACTATACATGACATGCTTTGTGTACTAGACTTCCTATATTCCCTTTACATTTATTCCTACTATTGCATGATATATTTATTTTAGCACAATGCTTTTGTATAGCTGTCATGGCTTAGTGGTAAGTCATGCAGACTAATGTTTCCAAGGTCCTGGGTTCGGGACTGACAGTGGGATTTTATTTTGCTTCTGAGCAGACTACAGGCCTTGTCATTCAGAGTGACTAAGGCACTTTTAAGCAGTTGTAAGCGGGTTAGCGCTGGTTTGCGGGGAGCTCACGCATGCGCACTGGCGTTTAGCTTCCCGCACACACGCGCATACCCGCTTACAACTGCTTAAAAGTGCTTATTCTTGCACACACCCGTGCTAATTTCTTTGAAAAAAATGAAAATGGGGAGACAGGAAAGTGGTGAAAAAGGGGTCACAAAGAGGGAAGGACAGTAGGGAAACAAGCTCAGGATTTGCAGGAAGGGTGTAGGAAAGGCCCATAGCTGCACATTTCTTTATCAGCAACAGCTGTGCATGCATGTGTAATTTGGTGTGAAATTTGAAACCTTCCACCCCTGAGACAGGGGTGAGGACAACACAATTTGTTGTACAGCCAATTGTGATTGCCAGTTCACATGTCCAGCAGACATGTCTGTGAAATGGGCAGCTATGTATGGGGTGTAATTTTTTTGCGGGAACAGAGTGCCCTTTTTTTTTTTTTTTTTCATGTGAGAGTGGAATGTCAGGTACGGGAAGTAGGTATAGTTGGGGAGGTAGGTAGGGGTGGTTAACAGACAAGACAAACAAGACGCATACAGGGGCGGTGTATGACACATGTGGGGGGATACACATTTGACGGGGATGGATGTTGGGATAACTAGAGCCCATGAGCCCACAGATGGCAACAGTGGAACTGAGATCCCCACCCATGGGCAGTTGCCACTGTGCCTTCACTGCCCAGGACAGGGCTGTGCTGGGGGCTGTGTAGGATGGGCAGCAGGCACGCCCGTGAGTTGTGCCACCCATGCCTCAAGCTGGCGTAGGGGCCCAAGCACAGAATGCCTGATCTCCCTAAGCACCACAGTCCGGACACTACGGAGGGTGAGTGTGCGGTCTCCTCTGGCCATGCTTGCAGAGGGGGAAATGAGCCCCATCCCCTGCAGCGCTTCCACCCGAAGGTGGCACAGGGCCACCGGAGGAGGGTCCGGCCTCGGCACTAGTGCCAGGTGCAGTCGCCAGCTGAGGTGGGAGAGGTGGGTCCGCTGGAACCCGCCTTCCCTGTCGTCCTATGTTTTCGATATTTTAGGATGGTGTGGGTTAGTAACAAACAATACCATTCACAATTAGTTGTAACAGCATGCATTAGTATTCCCATTAACCAAACACCCATATATTCAAAACATTGCACAGCAGGCATAACACATGCATAATTTCAACAACAGTACACAATCCAACAGCATGCAGGGTTGATTGATGGCAACAGGCCATCAGGTTTGGATGTATGAACAGGGCACATGCATCAACGTACATGCAAATATTCATGAACCAACAGGACAAATGTCCAGGGGAATTAATTGTGAATACACATACCCATTTCATGTGAGATGGATTATTTGTGGTTATAGGGTAGGGTGAAGAAATATTTCATTAACAACGTACATTACCTATACATATGCTGTACATTTCTACTAGCTGCAGATATATGCACCCTACATGTATGACTACAATTTCCTATGTGTAAACTTAGGCATGTTGGTGATGGGAATGTTACTGCTACATTAATATACATTGCATTTTTATTCATGCACGTTCATATCTGCCTCTGTTCAGCTACAGCATCCTGCTACTTTTCATTTATATGGCTCTAGACAACTGTGGATGTTTGGTATTGCATACAAACAAAAACTATCTGCATATTGCTAAGGTACAGCTACATATCCAAATTGTGGGACACACATTCCAGGTTCACTACTTTATTGGACACATTTCACTGTTTGGTTGTGCCTGTCACATTCATTTCATGCTGTACTGACTGCAGTATACTTCATTCAGGAGTTATTACAACTTTCTGGGTGAATTTGTACCTCTTTTTCACACTCTCACTTGTTTTATATTTACAATTCAGGATGGTACTTAATTCTAGCCTTTATTAACATGTTTTACTTGGTTACAACAATCCTTTCCAACAGTCTCACTTGTGTCAGGTTTCACAGTTTAAACAGGGATATATTTCACACATGTGTTGTACTGAACTTGTATAGCTGTAATATACAGCCTGCTGCAGGTTATGTCCTATTACATTACAGGTGGAACATCTTTATTTCAGACTTGTTTCATTTTTATGTTTGAATTACAGGCTGCAGCACACTTATGTAATCACACAGTACTAGCAGAATCTCTCTTACAGTGTTACTTGCAGTTTTTATTAATAACTGACTACACTGCAGTCTTTTGCAAGCTGTCATACTTATATTTATTTACAGTTACAGGGAGAGGATTTCTAACCTGCCTGGTGGTGCAACCGCACAAGCCTATCGGCATAGGCTCTACGATTCGTGGAGCGTACACCTGCAGCTGGAACATAAATTAAATGATATTGGAATACACATCTCCATAATATCAGCTAGTTTTATTTCTTACATAAATAATGACATGTAACTTACTCAGTAGTGGGGCGTTGGGCATTTGCCGGGCCTCCTGGATCCAACGGTTCAGTTGGTCCTGCTTCCGTCTCTTCAGGTCCGCATGGTGGTGATGGACCTGTTCACCAGTCCTTGGTATTCCTGTGGCACTGGTGAGATCATGTGCCAACCGGTCCCATGCCTCAGCCTTGTATGCTCCCCACAGGACCTGGCCCTGCATGAGTTGGGCCTCATGATCATGGACGAGGAGCCAAACCATATATTTGGACTCCTCAATGCCCCACCTCTGTGCTCGGAAGCAACTACCCTCTCCTACAACTGACATCCTGACTGCAAGTACTTTCCACAATCAGTTATGCTGTGTATTCTCGCCTATGGGGCTTATATATGCCGTTTTTCCCGCACTTATCTGTGATTTGGCATTTTGGAATTGTATCAGCTTCAGTAAATCTGCTTTGTCATGCTTCTCTTTCCATTCATTCCTATATATATGCTACTACTGCATTTCAAACAGCAACTGTCATGGCTTAGTGGTTTAGTGCTTTGACTATGGTGCATGGTACCTTAAGTTCAAGCCTGGGTATTGCTTTTTTTATTTTATGACTGTCTACACAGGCTAGGAGGTGTGTCTGTGTAAAGGCAGTTTTGATACAGCTTGCTCAACGTTGCCCACCGGTAAGCTTGTTGGCGCGGTGCGCAGCTCCGTGCAAATGGGTTACGCTGGCTTACCTGTTATTTGGCTGTCAGCACACATATTACGCTCAGCTCAGCTACGGGCACACAGTTGCAGCGTGTTAAAGTTTACACCTGTTATACCACTGCTCACCTAGGGGCAGACATACTCAGCTTGTTAGAGTGTAGCTCAGCTATGGGCACTTCTGACATTTTTTTTTCTTTTATTGTCTCACATTTCTTCAAACTACATGGCCCATTTCCTTACATTTTACATAAAATATGATTATATATCTGTTAATATATGTCAGGGGATTGTCTCGTGCTTATTTCACTAAAAAAAAAAAATGATGTTGTTGGGACTCGAACCGTGCTTGCTTCCGCTTCAGACAGCATCTCTACCGCTACGCTATTTTGTCTTGCCTTACTTTGCATATTTAGAACTTATATGCTTTTCCACTGACTGCTAACTGTGGCTAAGCGAAGGGCACACCCGCGCAAACGAGCGCAATTATGGGCAAACATTTTTTAAACTTGCAAAAAAACTTAAATGTTCTTTTTTACATTTTATATTTATATTGTAGTCTGTGGGGGCATGTGTTGTATTGTGTTTGTTGACATGTAGATGGACTCACTCGTGGGTGTTTACTCTCGGGACTGTGACTCTTCTGGGGCCGTGTCTGTTTACATGACTCGCCCTGTGGACACAGCCCCTTCTTTCTTACACAGACCATGTTAGCCTTAGGTGTGAGTCAGCATGTTCTCTTAAATATGCATGGCATGCTGACATCACTCCGTTTAACTACAGCCTCCATGTAAGACTTGTGACTCTTACACGGAGGCTTCATGAATCCTGCCCTATAAGTTTGTACTTAACTCATCTAGTAATGCAGTTGATTGTAGGTATGTAGCAGAAGCCAAAAAGATCAGAAATTGAACAGTACTATTCATTCTCAGTATTTGGAACTGTAATGTGTGGAACTCTGCTTTCGGTTGTAGCAGTTGACTGGTTTTGCTCTTTTTATGAAAGGTATTAAAGTAGAAGTTTGTAGTAAATGCATTTATCTAGGGTACTTTGTGGAATGTGAGTGTTTTCCTGTTATAGAACTTTATTGAAGAAGATGGGAAAATATGTTCTCTTTACATTCACTAATATTTATCATGATGATCTGTGAACTGAAGAAAAGTTTTAGAAATATATTGTTTGTATTTAAAATTTCAAATGGATTGTAAGAATATTTTTGCTTCCCTGGATATCTTACTTTGCAGAGAGTCTATTTAGGTCAGCTAAACTTTATTGGTGTTTATTCGGGTGTCCTTTCTTAGTTTCTGGAAGTTTTCTCTTTTACTTTGGTTATTAATGCCTGTATGTCAGTCTAGTCATGTTTTATTTTAGGTTTTAATGTGTACTTCTTTGAGATTTTTTTTTAACCATTGTGGGAGTTTTCCTTTTTTTTTTCTGGAAAACTGCTGTTTTTGTAGAGGCAATAGTTTATCTCGTATGGGCATTAGTGTATTACAGAAGGTTGCTAGTGCTTCTGTTGAATGTTGACAATCCTACACCTGCCCCTAGTTTATGAGTTGTTCTGTTTTTCATAGGGATTCACTGGAAATTAGGGTTTAATATGAGTTTGGGTGGCAGTTTTTCAATTTTAACCTCTCAGGTAGTAAGAGCTGGATAATAGTCACTCATTGCAGGTGGAAGAATATGTAGGGATGATAATTTATCAGCTATGCCTGAGATAACTACATCTAGGTCTGCATATCTGCCTATGAAGTGGTCATTATCGATGACTAGGGTTGGAAAGCTGGAGGCCCACATGCAACAGAGATGTTGTTTCACCAAGGGTCTGTGCAGTGTATGATGGTCTGTGGTTAACCTCTGTGCATCTATATGATCATTTGCCCACAGAAGACCTGGACTGAGATGATACATGGGACAGCAGTTTCAATGTGCCTCATGGAAGTCTCAATGGAAGAATCTTTTGCCAGCAGTGACTACAGTAGCACTTTATACTCCGTGTGTCATGCTATATGTCACTGCTCATGTGGTGCACATCATCCTTGAGTATAAATAAATAAATAAATAAATAAAGCACATCATCTTGCCATCCATGGAGTATAAATAAATAAATACATACATAAATGATGCACATCATCCTGCCAGACATGGAGTATAAATAAATAAATAAGTGATGGACATCATCCCGCCATCTATGGTGTATAAATAAATAAATAAACAATGCACATCATCCTGCCACCCATAGTGTATAAATAAATAAATAAATAAATAAATAAATAAATACATGATGCACATCATCCTGCCATCGATGGTGTATAAATAAATAAATAAATGATGCACATCATCCTGCCATCCATGGAGTATAAATAAATAAATAAATGATGCACATCATCCTGCCATCCATGGAGTGTAAATAAATAAATAAATGATGCACATCATCCTGCCATCCATGGAGTGTAAATAAATAAATAAATGCTGCTCATCATCCTGCCATACATGGAGTATAAATAAATAAATAAATGATGCATATCATCATGCCATCCATGGAGTATAAATAAATAAATAAATGATGCACATCATCCTGCCATCCATGGAATATAAATAAATAAATAAATGATGCACATCATCCTGCCATCCATGGAGTATAAATAAATAAATAAATAAATGATGGACATCATCCTGCCATCCATGGAGTGTAAATAAATAAATAAATGATGCACATCATCCTGCCATAAATAAATAAATAAATGATGCACATCATCCTGCCATCCATGGAGTATAAATAAATAAATGATGCACATCATCCTGGCATCCATGGAGTATAAATAAATAAATAAATGATGCACATCATCCTGCCATCCATGGACTATAAATAAATAAATAAATAATGCACATCATCCTGCCATCCATGGAATATAAATAAATATATAAATGATGCACATCATCCTGCCATCCATGGTGTATAAATAAATAAATAAATAAATGGTGCACATCATCCTGACATCCATGGAGCACACTCACCATCTCAACAATATGGTAGGTAGCAGCCAGTTTTGCCTGAATCACTACCTGCACATAATACTACTGCTAATAATAATAATGCTCATCTGTTAACCAGGTAGGCCAGCTAGACAGACAGTCTCTTTTCAGGGGTAACCCAGGAGCAATGTCTCGTTAAGTGACTTGTTCAAGGTGACACAGCATGCAAATGAAGGCTGAGTGAATGACAGGATATATCACAGAAACCACAGCTCACAGCCTTAATGCTGTGCATTACCTGCCAGATCAGACCTGCTGGTTAATGTCAAGTGTCATAGCCATATCATGGTGACATCTTTCCCTGCTGTTTTTCTCCTGTGGTGGGTAGCTGCCCCTCAGAGGCAGAATTTATCTTGGATCCTGTGCACTCTAGGGACACAGGTGGAGTTCATGATGCACTCTCAGATAAAAAATGTCAGTCATGGTCTGGTGAGACTATATGCTCAGCCTGTACAATTACAGGTGCCCTTACAATGGTGTATGGAAGTGACCCCTCCCCTGATAATGTTGTAGAGAGTGCCTCTCTGTCATTAGACTGTGGAACTTACATGTTACCATCATCACCAGCCACAAGTGCCCTGCTGACCTCTTGTGCTGGAAAGTCCACCAGTAGAGCCTCTGAAAACAGAACATATATGAATCCATTGTCTGATATACAATGTTGTGGTGTACACAGTAGCATGCAGTATGGGTTTGTGAAGGGCCGATCTTGTCTCCTGAACCTGATTGATTTCTTCAAATCAGTCTCCAGAGCCGTGGACAAGGGTAAGGTGGTCCACACAGCCTATCTGGACCTCGCTAAGGGCTTGGACACCATCCCCCACTCTGGAATTATAGATAAACTTACTAAGCTGGGCATTAATCCCTATGTCACTCGATGGGTTGCCAGCTGGCTTACTGACAGAACCCACACTGTAAAAGTAGCCGGCTCCAAATCCAGCTCCAGACATGTGACAAGTGGAGTACCTCAGGGTTAAGTCCTGGGACCACTCTTGTTTGGCATCTACTTCTCTGAAGTACAAGCCAACATTAAGGGACACTGGCTAACAAAGTTCGCAGATGACTGCAAACTAGGAGCCATTATTGAATCCCCAAATGATGTGGATATTCTATAAAAGGGCCTTACAGAAACAGATGCTTGGTGCCAGAGCCATGGGGTCAAGCTCAATGCCAAGAAATGTATAGTTATCCCCTTTGGGAAAAAACATGTACCCCTGAATTACCACATAGGTAGCAGTACACTAAACACCGAAAGTGTGATAAGAGACTTAGGGACACAGGTGGACAGTGGTCTCACCTTCAATAACCACATCATCACGACAGTCAGGAAATCCTTCTATGTGGCACACCTCATCACTAAGGGCTTTTCATCCAGAAAAAAGGAGGTCATTGTCCCACTGTACTCATCCCTCATAAGACCCATTATATAATACAACACCCCGTTTGGTATGTACCTCTCAAGACATCTGCAACAACCGGAATGGCCGCAGAAATACCTCACTAAAAGAATCACAGGCCTAAAGCAGATGCCCTATGCTGATCATCTAAAAAAACTCCATCTATACTCTGTCGCATATCGTCTACTCAGAGGCGATCTCTGCTTAACATATAAGGCCATGTCAAACCCAGACTGTTGGACATGCTACACTTAAAGAAATCCCAATCCATCAGAGACACATGCTCCAGGGATCTAAACCTTGTCAACACAATGAACAAAACATGCTGGAGGGATAGGTTCCTGACCCAGAGACTCCCCAGACTCTGGAATAGACTGCCCATACATGTCAAGCAGAGCAGCTCTTTGGCCCTCTTCAAAAGGAGCCTTGATGATTGGATGGGAGATAGGAAATTCACCCCAGGGATTACGTCAGTCGCCCTGCTAGACAGGGATCCAGGGAAGTAAATACTGTGGGAAGAAATAGCCAGGGAATTGTTATGGCTAGGCTTGTATAGGCCCTAGGGCCGATAGCCTATTACCAACCTATGAACCTATGAACATTGTAGTGCAGCTGTATCCTACCTTGACAGACATACCTTTTCATCCAGCTTTTTGCTACTACAAACTAAAGGCACTGGGAAGAAATGAAATTTTCTGAGGACCTTGGTCAATCCTTCCCTTAGTGTTACACTGCACTGTAATGGCCATTACTATCCTGGTGTCTCCCTGACTGATAAATGCAGTTAATGCCAGCACAGCTCCCACATCCAAGCTACTCCCTCCCCAGGTATGATGGTCCACTCCTACACTCCCTTGTTGAACAAGTGAGATATTAGTCTCAATAAGCTACATCACTGCTGGTGATTCCCCCTCCCTCATGGTGAACCTGTCTGTCACAATATCCTGTGCCATTTCCTTTGCAGAGTATGATATCATGATATCAGTTACTCTTTGTGGAACCTATTGTAGAACACCATAATGGCCATCAACAGCACTCTCATTCAGCACAATTATTACCAGCACAGCTCCCATATCCAAGCACCACCCCCCCACACAGGTATGATGGGCCACTGCCTTGGTGAACAAGTGAGATAAAAATCTCTTCAGTTTCAATGAACCATATTACTGCTGGTGACCCCCCCCCCCCCATGCCAAACCTGTCAGTCACAATGTCCTGTGCCATTTCCTTTGCAGAGTATGAAATCTGTTATTCTTTGTGGAACCTGTTGTAAAGGACTATAATGGCCAACAACAGTTTTCACATTCAGCACCAAACTCTACCTAACCTGGCCTCAAAAATGCCTGCTTGCAACATCTTTGGCAGAAAGCCCATGCCATATGCATGAACACCATGCAGAAACAAACACTTCATTCTCTTTGGTAGTGAAAATTTCTACATGTTGCATTCTGCAGTTGGCCATGCTGGCACATGTACACATTTGTGTGAAACATGTCAGTACGTGGGTGTATGTGATATGTTGTGGAATGTCCATGTCTATGGCTATAGCTCCCTTTTATGTACCTGTTTCTCTAACTCATTTAGTGTGATGTGCAGACTCCATTAAATTAGATGCTGCAGCCATGCTTCAGCATTGGACCCTAAAACCCCAATTCCTGTGAAGTGTGCTCTTCACAAGATTTCCATTGTACACTATTGTCCCATCAGAGCCATAAGCAGAAGATGTGGTGCCATGATAGTGTTGTTGGTTCCCAGTTACATGTACATCATGACATCATGTTGCCATCATCATCAGCCACAGGTGCCCTGATGACATCAGGCAAAGCTGCTTCCTTAACTCTGGAAAGCTGCAAACCTACAGAATCTTTACTGAAATTTCTGTGTTCTGTAGTACTACAGTAATGATCAATGCTTTGAAAAATAATTGTGATGGTTTATATCATGCTAACTAGAACCAAACAGTGCAACAGTTATCTAATGAAGCATCTTAGCACCACTGTTTTTGAATCATTGTCACAGTGCATTGTAATACAAAAATGTGGTGATGGCAGCCATACATGTCACTGTGACCACAAAGCATGTGACTTGTATGCCTTTGCAAATGGCATGCATATGCCCATATTGTCCCAAAGCAGCACTATATGCATTCATAGCACACAGTGCTAGGGACATAGAGTAATGCCACAGTGCAGTGTTATGCTGCACAGTGTGTGATCCACAAGCATGCCTCTGTGCACAGGGGGCAACCATTTTCCTTCTTGAACAGGCCTGTGAAAGTGGCCTTGGCTACTTCAGGTACTTATGAATGCAGATCTCCAGTATGGTGTGCCATGAAAGTATGACATTCCTGTTCTTCCTGTAAAGTAACGTTGATGACCTCCTGATAGACCAGTATGAGGGTCCATTGCAGAAGTGGATGCTTGGCATGAGTTTGTCAGGACAGCTGATTCTAACTACAGAGGGTGGAAAAAGAGAGATGAAAATAAGCATTTTTTCTGTTATCGTAACTGTTTTAGGTGTATATTTGGGAGCACATACTTTGTTATCCAGTGTGGTGGAAGGATGAAATAAGTAAGCTGGATGTCACAGAAAATGGCAGAGATTATTAAGTGTCTCTTGCTGTTACAAATACCATTCTTATCTCCCGCACACTGTACGTATCTTACGGTTACTGTTATGTGTTTACTCTGATTCTTGTTCTCCCCTTTCCTATTATTCTATAACCCAATACCTTCCTCATTTGTATAATGAACAGGGTCGGTACTTTGCTGTGCACTTCCTGAGTGGTCTGCCTGTTGGTCACTACGCTGCCCTCTTTGTGCTAGAAGAGTGCAGGATGCCTTATAAAGAGGTATTAATATATATCACAAAAGCAAGTTGTATGTCTCAACAAAGTGATGCAATTCTGAATCCTAGTTTCTCTTGAAAAAGCATATAATTAGACTGTTATTTCTATAGTCCTGGGATTCAGAAACAAATATTGTATATACCATACCAGCTTACGAAGCAATTATAACAAACTCCTTGAAGTGGATGCAGGATAGCACATCACATTCCATACATCTTAGTTGTCACAGAAATCTGGCTCTGCCAGTAAACAAAAAATGAAGAAGTTGCCCTGTTAAGCTCTACCATTATTAGATTAGACAGAGTCAACAAAAAAGCTGGTGGTGTGGCTATTTTCTACATCTACAAAAACACACACACGCTATCCCCCTTTTCCCCTCACCCTGCTAATTTTCTTTAACTCAGAAATCCTACTAACCAGGCCAAAACTAAACAATCTCTAGACAATCACAGCCATGGGCATATGCATGTATGTATGAATGTATATATATGGAAAATATCCTCTTCTGGGCCTCCTCAAAGATCCTTCCCAGACCTGTGATATTGGGTGATGTTACTATAGATTGGCAACCCTTATGCACACCAACTAGACATAAAACCACAGTCATACAGTCAGTCTCAGCTGGATCCTAACATCTTCTGCAAATAAAATTACATCCCATGGAACTCTGTCAGATGGCCTAAGTGATCACTTACCAAGGTACCCAGTAAGGTACCAAAGCAACCCACAAATCTCATCATTAATGCCTGGAAAAAACATACTACTTTCCATGAAGACATGTTTATTAATACACTAAATCTTCTTTATTAGGAGTCAGTAAATACTCTCCTCATAAATGCTGCTGTCTCTGTGTTCATTAAAATCTTCCTAGGTGTCTAAACATAGTAGCTGCCCTCAGAACAAAAGCATTCAAACCTAACCCTGCCCAATAGCTATCATTAGCAACTAAACAAGTAATGAAAGAAAGACACAAAACCAGGGAGGTCTGGACAAAAAATAAAACAGCTGATATTTTACTAGTATACTGACAACTAACAAACCTAACAAAACAACATATCCTTAATTATAAGCAAGCCTATTATTCAACCAATGGAACAATGGATGGTACAGTGGCATAGCGGTTAGCATAGTCGCCTCACAGCAAGAGGTTCTCCATGTTCGATTCTTAGCTGGGGTTCCTTCTGTGTGGAGTCTGCATGTCCTCCCTACATTTGTGTGGGTTTTCTCTGGGTGCTCTGGTTTCCTCCCACATTTCAAAGACTTGCGTCTGGAGTGTTTCTCCCTGGGCCTCTGCTGAAAATTGGCTCATACCAAGTCAGACTTTCCCAGTAAACAAATGTTATATAAATAAAATATACACACTACTAAACTGCTCTGGGCCTCACTCAATAAATTGTTAAATCCAGGATAAGCTACATAGCCAACACCAAACAAGCACAGACAAAATACAGCCAACCATTTAAATACCCACTTTATATAAACTGTACAGTCATCTATCAACCAGATCAAGCTCTTGATGTCCCTACTCAATCAAATGACCCCTTTCAGCATTTCCCCTTTCAACCAATTACAGCATATACCATCAAACAATACCTACAAAACTAAAGCCTACTACAAATGTCCCTGACAACAGCTGACACTATTGCGTATCCACTCTCAATTCCGATAAATCAATTCATATCAGGAAATAAAATCCCCTCACAATGGAAAAAATCCTTCATTATTCCTGTGTACAAGGGTGGAAGCAATACAGATATTTCAAACCATAGGCCAAAATCCATTTTATATCCCCATCAAAAAATGTTAGAAAAATGTATTCATGCACAACTTCTCAATTGTCTAAATTGTCTAATAGAGACCCAACTTCTGTTTTCACCCCAACTCAGCTTCCTTCCTCATCACAACACAACTGCTGCTTTGCTGAATTTTGTTAATGCTGTCACCACCTACAAAAATGCTTGAAGCCTCATCTTCACCATCTTCCTAGACTTATCAAAAGCTTTAGATTCTGTCTCCCACCAGAAAGTCTTATATAAACTCTCATCCTTAGGGCTCACCAACTCTTCATTGCAATATTTTCATAGCCACCTCTTAAACAGAGCACAGACATTGAAATGGAAAAATGATTTCTCCACCTTCTTGGCAGGAAGTATTAGAGTCCCACAAGCATCTTATACACAGCCCCATACTTTTCAACACATTCATCAATGGCCTCTACACTGCTACAAAAATGCAACCCAGCTTTCATATGCTGATATCTCAACCCTAATTGGCTCTGCCAAAACTCTCTCTAAACTCTAAGATCTTACACAACAATCATTGTTATCAATTGAAGCATGCCAAACAATTTTAACTACTTCTAAACCCTAAAAAAACAAAGTTACTGCTCATTACCCCATAACACATCTGTACTTATATACTGTCTTTAGAGGCAATGCTCTCACTTAAAACCACTGCAAATGACAAACAGGTTCTCACAAACACACAACACCACACAATACTTACCTGACACACTACAGGACAAGCACATAGACTCACATATTCCAAGGCCCCAAAGTAAGCTACCAAAACCTCAAGGGCCTCCCAGATGCAGATGTTACAATAAGTATCCCCAACAACCTCAAAAACATACTACTGCAGCAACACTGACCATGACACAATCAGATACTACTCACTAAGCCTCAATGTCTAGGCCCATAAGGTCACCAACTTCACAATTCAATATCTTGATCAAAGGAGAATCCATTGTGAGACACACTGATATCTCATTTACCAGGCTGAACAAGGAGAGGGTTATTTTCAGTTGCCTATCACATCCAGGATCCACCAGATGATGCACACACTCAAAGCAATGAACTGCAACTGCTAGTATGACTCAGTCATAGTCCATGTAAGATTATATGGCCTGAGATGTGCCTCCCTTGACAATATGAGATGATGGAGCTCTTGGACTATGTGTCCCACCAGACTGGTATGAGCCTAGAATTCAGCAGCATTCCACCTGCGTAATTGACTTTAATAATTGCCTTACTTTTTGCTGGCATTTGAAGGGGCTACAGTATGTATCAGCCTTGGAGGATATGCTTGATAGATCCTGCTGCTTTGCCAGGAATGGACTGCACCTGACCTGTCTAGGATTTTGAATATTTGCTAATACTTTGTTCATCCCCATAGTGTCTTTTTAGACATTGCCAACCTGATAATACATGTGCTACAACTAAATCAACTCAGAGTGAAACTGTTCAATGCCAGGAGTAAAAAAAAAACTCCCTGTAAGCCCTCCTCACACTGGAGAATATACATGCCTGTATAGTTACTGAGACATGGTTTAAAGCCATGGAAAGCACCCCAGCAGTGCAGGGTTATAATGCCTTCCATATATTTAGACCAGCTACCATATGGAAAGGGACAGAATGGGGAGGTTTCTCATGTTACATTAAAGGCAAACACACCTCGTCTGGTCAAGTACTATGATGCACTTGAGCATCTCCATGCACAACTCACCATAAGCAAAGTCCTATATCACATCCTTGTGAGCTACAGGACCCCCTGTATGAACGAAGAAACTAATACCACTTACTTAAATGAACTGGAGTCACTATTCATTCAACCCATTACCATGCTCATAGGGGACTTCAACTACCCACCTATAAACTGAGAATCATACACAACTCACACTTGGAGGCTCAAAGATTCCTAGACTTTGTAAACACAAATGCTCTCTCCAACTAGTCTGTATGCCCACCAGGGGTGCCAACAACCTAAAACTAGTTGTCACTAACATGGGATGATCAACATACCCCCCACCCCTACCCCTGAAGGTAATATCCTCAGTGGTAAGGTCAGATAATAAAGATGTCTCTTTCTAAATAAAAATGAAGCCTGGGACACCAGCTGACCATAGAACTTTTAGACATTATTTCAAGGCAAATTTCCTACTTTTAAGTGACACTCTAGAAAAATATCAAGCCCCCACAACTCAGGGAACAACAGTGCCTGTGCAGAGTTATTCATAAAAAAAACTCTTTATAATCATGTATACAGCTGCATAGAGGCAGTGGTACCAACCCCAAAGAAGCACTGCACAAAGTCTGAAAAAACACCCCCTGCTGGTATCCCAACATAAACACGAAGAAAATCATGTCTAAAAATAGGAAGTGAAATGCCCAGGAAAGTAAGAACTCCCTCATTAATGTAAATAAGCAACTCAGTGGACTAATTAGTTCCAACAAAGCCAAATGTAAGGTAAAAGTCGGTTCCTAGGCCAAGGACAATCAGAAGGCATTCTTCAGCTATGTCTGAAAATTCTAAGGCAATACACAAAAATGTGCTAAACTAATTGTAAATGGAGCTGGAGGATATAGCAAATCTATTGGTCAATAAATTCAACTCCAACTTTACCCTACTTTCACTTCCAGATACTTCTCAAAAAGTACCCCAAACATAACTCCCACAACTGCCACTAGGGTACCAGTCCTTCATTATTCTCTAATACCAAAACCCCTGCACAAATACCCCCTGATAATATCCCATGATGCCTCCTTAATATCATGAAACATGACCTATCAGCCCATTAAAATCACTATTTAACTATAGCCTCCAAACAGACTTCTTACTGAATGAATGGTGGACTGCAATTGTTATCCCTCTGCATAATGCCAGGTCAGCCACAAACATAAGGAACTACTGAGTGAGCCTGTCATATGTTAATCCATAGAAATAATAACCATAGATATGACAAACAATGACATAGGAAACCTTCAGACACTGGATATAACTGAAGGGTAGGTCATGCCTGCACAACCTGGTGGACTGTGAGTAGGTCACCAAAGGAATGGATGAAGGCAAAACAGTGTGTGCTGCCTACCTTGACCTGGCCAAAGTATTTGGCACAATACTCCACTCAGGCATTGTAGACAAGCTCACAAAATTGCATATAAACCCCTATGTCACCTGCTAGATAGCCTGTTGGCTGACAGATAAGATCCAAGAAGTCAGAATAGGAGTGTCTCCTTCTACAAAAAGGCCAGCCACTAGCTGAGACCTTCAGGGATTATTGCTTGAGCCACTCCTTTTTGGTATCTACTTGTGAGATTCATGGTGTACCCAAGACATGTGAACACCAAGGTATGTGTAGCTTTGAAAATATTGGCTACAGAGACCTTCAAGTGGTGAATGGGGGACATGGTGGGTGTATCCCAGGCATCTGATTCAAGAATATTCCAGCATTTTCCCATTGCCAGGCTACAGAATGTGCATGTGCACATGTGGCTCCCATGCACCATAGGAGAAAGAAACAATGCCATGTAGGCATTTTATGACAGAGCCCATTCCCTGAGGGATTGGGAGACACTGGCTACACCAACATTGTAATAAAGGATCCACTTGTGGAAAAAACAACAATGGTATATCAACTGCAAGGGATTCCACTCCAACAACTGACAGGTGTTCTGCGATGCATATGGTATATAATTGGTATATAATATATATATATATATATATATATATATATATATATATATATATATATATATTTTTTTTCCAACATCTGACACACATGTGACTCACATCCATGATTTGTTTGGGGTGATTTTCCATAGGGCTTTCTTGTTGGCAATGTCAGATATGCTATGGAGCCATGGCTCATGACATTAACAAGAAATCTGCAGACCATTGCAGAGAGTGCATGCAACATTATTCTGTTACAGACCCAAATCATTATCAAGCATATGTTTGGCTTTCTGAGGACCTGCTTCTACTGTCTGGATGGCTCATGTGGTGTCCCACAGTATGATCCCAAAACATGCAGCAAAATATTTGTAGTGAGTGTGATATTGCACAATATACTGGTACTCAAACAAGAGGAAGTCCCAGAGTCAGCAGTACAGAAGGAGGTGCCTGATGAGTGGTCACTGGAGGAGCCAGCCACATGGGATGGCCATATGAGACTGTCAGGCATATTATGTTGTAGCACTAGATAAGATGCAGCATCTGGTTCACTTGTATGGGCCAGATTAAGCATAATACATAACAAAAACAATGATACATTCAATACCACACCCAGGCTTTGATATACCACACACAGACTGGACACACTGTGCATCAGACACAGGCTACCAGGTAGCAAGGCAATGATGCCAGGGCACAGGTGTCTTCATATGCACTGGTGGAGATGACCATAGTGACAGCTGTCAACAATGTGCAGAGTGTGTGTGTGTGTGTGTGTGTGTGTGTGTGTGTGTGTGTGTGTGTGTGTGTGTGTGTGTGTGTGTGTGTGTGTGTGTGTGTGCATGCTAATACTGTGGGTGAGAGTGCATTTTTTGAGTGGATGAGTAGAGGGATGGGTTGGTGCCTCCAGTGTTGTGTAAACGGGCAGTGGCAGGTGGTGCTGATGGGCATGTGTGGGAGTATATTAACACAGATCTCAGAAGACATGCAGCAGTATACTGGAGTCTGATGGACAGGTCTTGGGAAAGTGCAAGAAATATGTGCTCTGACCATGTACACTCCCATCCATGGAGGCAGTGTCTCTGGGGAATGACTGAGGTGCGTTCCATGGAATAGGAGTGCTCAATGAGCATGAATGCTGTTATTTTCTACATGTAGTCTTAGCAGAAACTCTCTGTCCACATCTTTGTCTATGGTGTCCTACAGTGCCCTCAGAACTGGATAGAGGTATGGAAGTAATGGCACTATGGGACATAGACCATGTTCTTTGTCTCCTATATAGGGCTTCTCCACCACAAGTGGAGGAGGACAACAGCATGCGGACTCCCTATGCCAGCCTTCCATTATGCTACATAAATGACTGCAGCATGCAGACTCCCTATGCCAGCCTTCCATTATGCTACATAAACTGGACAAGCCCTTCCACAGATCATCATGTAGTCCATTTACCACCCAACTAACATTGCTAAGGCTGCACTGGTCTCTGCCTTTCCCTGTATAATGGCCCTATACAAATGTTAAACAAAGGTGTTAGAGACACTCATATCTGAAGGGAGGTTGTACCCATGGTGTTGTCAACAAAAGTGGTGCTCTAAACTCTGCTGCTCTCCCCACACTCACTGTAGCTGGTGGTTACCAACAATGTCCCTGCCACAGGAAAAGATGGCAGTCCCTCTGCTGATGTGTCAGTCAACCTTTCCTTCTGTGGCCTTATTGGACTGAGAGGTTGGTTTCACAGACACAGATGTGCTCTTGGAAAAGGTAGGGGTTATGGCTGTGTCTACCACCATTACTATGACACCTGACTGTGCTAGGATGTGGTATCATCTTTGGGCTCATACAAGCCCCAGACATCAGGCATGTCTGTATCCATGGTGAAGGAACCTGATGCCACAGCACTTGTTGAAACATGTAAGCATACTCAAGTATATGAATGTATCCTTCAGAAGCACCTACATTCTGATGTAAGTAAACCTCTGTGACCAGTAATCAAGAAGCCTCAATCCTCACCACTGACACCTGTTGGGGTGATGTTCACTGAGAGGATAACAGGTACACAAACAGTATTTCCAGATGCACCTCTGTACATCAAGTGCAATTTCCCTTAAGAGCACAGAGACCACAGTCAGTCCAGGGCTGGTTTCTCCCTCTTTCTCCAGATCCCCAGTAAGACTGCCCACAGCCACAGCTATAGAGTTGAAATCTCAGCTAAGTGACCAAGCCAAGACCTCCAGCACCCTCTCTGTTCAACCAGTGCTTCATTTCCCTGCCCAAGTAGCTGACACACACACACTCTTTGAGGTTTGATTTATACACACACACACACACACACACACACACACACACACACACACACACACACACACACACACACCTGGGAAAGGCTGGCACAAGTTTACTAACTATGCCCCCTTCTGCCCAGATTATAAGGTAGTTACCACTGCCACCAGTCACTCCTTATCAGCTACTTTAGGGCCTTTAACACATGGTGTCCAATTTTACTGCATAACATTAATACTAATACAAATGGTAGTTTGACCAAGAGCAAGGCTATTAGGAGTGGCTCACACATTGTCACCAAATAAATATGCAAGTACTCTCAAAACTTAAATATCTCTACACAGATCAGCCACATTGGAAGGTTTAAATATATTTAATAATAAAGAATAAAAGAACAAGACAATACTAAATATATATTCATAGTGACATCAGAGTTCAGAACACAGCAAATACTTAAAACAACATTGCAGGACACGCTCAGATAAAAAAATAAGCTTCACTGTATTCCTGACTTATCTAAGAGAATTACTATACTCTATAAAACTTACTAATAGAGTAAGGCAGATGATGTGGTGGTCACGTCCAAAGCAGAATGCAGAATGCTCTGTCTCCCTTAGAGACTTCTCAAAATAATTTCTGAAATATTAACTGCTAGGGTAGCTTTCAGAATGACATAATTTCTGGTCATCTGACTTCTAGTTCCCAGGCACAACCCCCAATTGCTGGCAGCTGGTATCATTTAGCATCTACCAGTAAAAATGCATAGACAAGGGCTTTTGCTCAGATCTTTGGCAGGTGCTGAAAATCATAAAACTATTGCATTCTTCCATGTTTCTAAAGTAGCAATTAGTTCACCCCAAAAACAACACAGAAAGCTTCCTAGTACAGACTTTGTGTCTCTGTCTGTCTGTGAGATAGCATCTATAAAGTGATTTCATTTCAGATATTTTTCTAAAGTTTGCTGGACTAAGGTTAACCCTCCAGTTTCCTCTTTTAACATATACATTTAAACAGTTACAATAGTGCTTGTACATTTCTGTTCTCTTCCAGTAGGGCACACTGTGGATACATTTTAAGCACAAGCACATTATAAATACCTTTTCAACACAAACATCTGTACAAAGCAGTTTGATATACACATGACATACAGTTCTAATGCATTTGTAACACAAGCACCTTGTATAAATTAGTTTGATATTCACAAATGACATATAATTATTTACAAAATTCCAGCTAGTTGTGCTGGCAGTACCTACTTTTGTCACAACATCTATTACTGAATTCCATGCAGAATCTACATTTAACATTCCTGGTTCAGAATATCACTGTAAATGTAGTCCTGACATGCCTGCAGCAGCAAATAATCCATGCTCCTTTAAAATCAGGTATGTTGTACAGATTGCCCAACATGTTAGGTAATGTGCATGTGGGGCATTTGCAACAGATATGTGAGGTGCTCCATGTTGTTCTCCTTCTAGGTCAAATACCAAACTGTGGATCTGTGAGCAGTCACTTCCCGCTGATAGAGATTCCATGAACTCCACTCTACCATTTTGGTTAGTTGTGACTCTGTTGCAGTGGCGGCTGCTGACTTCAAATTAAAGGAGGGCTGCAGGAGACAGCTGAATGGGTGGGGCCAATGGGAAGGGGTGTGGTCAACTAGAAAGAGGTGGAGCTATGCTCAAAATCACGACTGGAACTTTCATTAAATACGCTGCTGTGGGTGCCAAATCATCATTACAAGAGTCCAATCAAGACAAAATGAAGTGTAGAAGAAACATATTTCAATGCATTGGCTACATGACAACTTACTTAATATCTAGATAGAAACACAAAGGTTGTGAGGCATGAAAAAATAAATTACTTCTTAAATACAATACTGGAATGCCAGTCAAAATCAAGTATAAAAAGAAACAAACAGCACTCAACTCAAGGCCACTTCTCTTTGCAATGCAGTTCTAATTATAATTTATATTCAGCTTTATAAAATTACCAAGTAACATGCTGAAAGTAGCAATCTCTGTGATACCCCCACTTGTAAAAATGTTTCTTATCCAAAAAAAGACCTGCTGCCTGACAACAACTATCTTCTTATTTCATGGGGAAGACATGATCAAAGTAAAAAATGAACAGCAAACAAGAAACAAGCTCAAGATAAATTGCTTAAAGGATTACTGCACAAGTTATGGACCACACATGATAGATTGGCATTCTGTTTAGTTTACGGGTAAAGCCTGCATAGATGACTGTAAGTCTCCAACAACTGTAATGTGCTTCTGTAAATACTGTAACCCCGACCTTTAATACAAATACTGTCATATGCATTTCAATACCTAAGGCTTAGACCAGAGGTGTCCAACATTTTGGCTTGCTGGGGCTGCATTGAGTGAACAGAAATGGTCTTGGGGCCGCATATAAAATATATCATATAGTTAACTCTTTCGTTGCTCCGGAAGACCACAGTCAACCTCCTGGCTGTACTGTAGGTGCATTTGAACAATGAATAAATGTAATAAATGCCTAATATTTGCCTTAAAATTCTAATTCTCATTGTAATTCTAATTCTCTAATCTAACAGTTAACACATCTTAGTTAATCTCTCTCTCTCTGTATATATATATATATATATATATATATATATATATATATATATATATATATATATATGTATATTTTACAAATAAACAGATATTCATTACAGCACTAGCATTTCTCACTGGGAAAACTATTCCAGCAGTCCAACTACGTAAAATGTCAACATCAGCAGTCTTACAATACTATAATCCACAAAAATAACCCAACAAATTTGCAATAAAGTAAAGAATTCACATTACTGACTTAAAACAATTCTGAATAAGCTACAAAAGGGTCTCACCCAAACAAATAACTGGTGCCAGAAATATGGCCTCAAGCTAAATGCCAAAAAATGCATCATCATCCCTTTGAGGAGAGTGATGTCCCCACAAATTATCACATTAATAACAATGTTGAAAGCATGCAATAAGTTGTATGGTACTTGGGCACCTAGGTTGATAGAAACCTGACTTTTGACCACCATGTTGTCTCCATTGTAAGGAAAGCTTTTTACATGGCCTACTTCATTAGTAAGAGTATCTCATCCAGGGACAAGGAGGTCATAACATCCCTGTATTCTTCCTTTACAAGAGCCATTATTGATTGCAATGCCCCTTTTGGCATATGCCTCAGCAAAACACCCTGCCAAAAGAAAGACTACAACCATTTCTGACAAAAAAGGTCAAAGGACTAAGTTCACTATGTTATCCAAACAGATTAAAAAGCTTCTTGCTTTCCTCTGTTTCTCACTGGCCCCTATAAATGTCATCATTGGCTTGCTTTCCAGGCTAAGAAAGATCCTGCCTTAAGAGACTTCCTCTACCTCAGAAATACTGGTTATACTTAAAACAGTCACTACAAAGACCACAGCCTTCACTGCAACGTAAACAAGCCACTTTTGATTGACAGGTTCTTGACATAAAAACCTTCAACTTCTGTAAAAAGCTCCTCTCATTATCAAACAATGTAGTTCAACACAATGGCTGGATGGAGCCTTCATCAAACCAGATGGAAAATCCACATACTAACCTTTCCCAGCTGGATGGCTAAGATCTAATATTGGTTACTCAAGTCTAGTTGCCCAAGAAGAGGGGCATGTTTAACTAAGAATTCCATTTGCAAAATTATATTCAGTATACATATGAAATCTCTCTCTCTCTTACACACACACACACACACACACACACACACACACACACACACACCTGGGAAAGGCTGGCACAAGTTTAGTAACTATGCCCCCTTCTGCTCAGATTATAAGGAAGTTACCACTGCCACCAGTCACTCCTTGTCAGCTACTTTAGAGCCTTTAACACATGGTGTCCAATTTTACTGCATAATATTAATACTAATACAAATGGTAGTTTGACCAAGTGCAAGGCTATTAGGATTGGCTCACACATTGTCACCAAATAAATATGCAAGTACTCTAAAAACTTAAATATCTCTACACAGATCAGCCACATTGGAAGGTTTAAATATATTTAATAAATAATAATAAAAGAACAAAACAATACTAAATATATATACATAGTAACATCAGAGTTCAGAACACAGCAAATACTTAAAACAACATTGCAGGACACGCTCAGATAAAAAAAAATAAGCTTCACTATATTCCTGACTTATCTAAGAGAATTACTATACTCTATAAAACTTACTAATAGAGTAAGGCAGATGATGCAGTGGTCAGGGCCATAGCAGAATGCAGAATGCTCTGTCTCCCTTAGAGACTTCTTAAAATAATTTCTGAAATATTACTGCTAGGGTAGCTTTCAGAATGACATAATTTCTGGTCATCTGACTTCTAGTTCCCAGGCACAACCCCAAATTGCTGGCAGCTGGTATCATTTAGCATCTACCGGTAAAAATGCATAGACAAGGGTTTTTGCTCAGATCTTCGGCAGGTGCTGAAAATCATAAAACTATTGCATTCTTCCATGCTTCTAAAGTAACAATTAGTTCACCCCAAAAACAACACAGAAAGCTTCCTAGTACAGACTTTGTGTCTCTGTCTGCCTGTGAGATAGCATCTGTAAAGTGATTTAATTTCAGATATTTTTCTAAAGTTTGCTGGACTAAGGTTAACCTTCCAATTTCCTCTTTTAACATATACATTTGAACAGTTACAATAGTGCATGTACATTTCTGTTCTCTTCCAGTAGGGCACACTGTGGATACATTTTAAGCACAGGCATGTTATAAATACCTTTTCAACACAAACATCTGTACAAAGCAGTTTGATATACACATGACAAACAGTTCTAATGCATTTGTAACACAAGCACCTTGTATAAATTAGTTTGATATTCGCAAATGACATATAATTATTTACAAAATTCCGGCTAGCTGTGCTGGCAGTACCTACTTTTGTCACAACCTCTATTACTGAATTCCATGCAGAATCTACATTTAACATTCCTGGTTCAGAATATCAATGTAACTGTAGTCCTGACATGCCTGCAGCAGCAAATAATCCATGCTCCTTTAAAATCAGGTATGTTGTACAGATTGGCCAGCATGTCAGGTAATGTGCACGTGGGGCATTTGCAGCTGATATGTGAGGTGCTCCATGTTGTCCTCCTTTGAGGTCAAATACCAAACTGTGGATCTGTGAGCAGTCACTTCCCGCTGATAGAGATTCCATGAACTCCACTCTACCATTTTGGTTAATGGTGACTCTGTTGCAGTGGCAGCTGCTGACTTCAAAAGGGGGCTGCAGGAGACAGCTGAATGGGTGGGGCCAATGTGAAGGGGTGTGGTCAACTAGGAAGAGGTGGGGCTATGCTCAAAACCACAACTGGAACGTTAATTAAATACGCTGCTGTGGGTGCCAAGTCATCATTACAAGAGTCCAATTAAGACAAAATGAAGTGTAGAAGAAAAAATATTTCAATGCATTGGCTACATGACAACGTACTTAATATCTAGATGGAAACACAAAGGTTGTGAGGCATGAAAAAATAAATTACTTTTTAAATACAATACTGGAATGCCAGTCAAAATCAAGTATAAAAAGAAACAAACAGCACTCAACTCAAGCCACTTCTCTTTGCACTGCAGTTCTAATTATAATTTATATTCAGCTTTATAAAATTAACAAGCAACATGCTGAAAGTAGCAATCTCTGTGATACCCCCAATTGTAAAATGTTTCTTATCCAAAAAAAGACCTGCTGCCTGACAACAACTATCTACTTGTTTCATGGGGAAGACATGATCAAAGTAAAAAATGAACAGAAAACAAGAAACAAGCTCAAGATAAATTGCTTAAAGGATTACTGCACAAGTTATGGACCACACATGATAGATTGGCATTCTGTTTAGTTTACGGGTAAAGCCTGCATAGATGACTGTAAGTCTCCAACAACTGTAATGTGCTTCTGGAAATACTGTCCTTTATTACAAATACTGTCATATGCATTTCAATACCTAAGGCTTAGACCAGGGGTGTCCAACATTTTGGCTTGCTGGGGCTGCATTGAGTGAACAGAAATGGTCTTGGGGCCGCATATAAAATATATCATATAGTTAACTCTTTCGTTGCTCCGGAAGACCACAGTCAACCTCCTGGCTGTACTGTAGGTGCATTTGAACAATGAATAAATGTAATAAATGCCTAATATTTGCCTTAAAATTCTAATTCTCATTCTAATTCTAATTCTCTAATCTAACAGTTAACTCTAACATCTTAGTTAATCTCTCTCTCTCTATATATATATATATATATATATATATATATATATATATATATATGTATATTTTACAAATAAACAGATATTCATTACAGCACTAGCATTTCTCACTGGGAAAACTATTCCAGCAGTCCAACTACGTAAAATGTCAACATCAGCAGTCTTACAATACTATAATCCACAAAAATAACCCAACAAATTTGCAATAAAGTAAAGAATTCACATTACTGACTTAAAACAATTCTGAATAAGCTACAAAAGGGTCTCACCCAAACAAATAACTGGTGCCAGAAATATGGCCTCAAGCTAAATGCCAAAAAATGCATCATCATCCCCTTTGAGGAGAGTGATGTCCCCACAAATTATCACATTAATAACAATGTTGAAAGCATGCAATAAGTTGTATGGTACTTGGGCACCTAGGTTGATAGAAACCTGACTTTTGACCACCATGTTGTCTCCATTGTAAGGAAAGCTTTTTACATGGCCTACTTCATTAGTAAGAGTATCTCATCCAGGGACAAGGAGGTCATAACATCCCTGTATTCTTCCTTTACAAGAGCCATTATTGATTGCAATGCCCCTTTTGGCATATGCCTCAGCAAAACACCCTGCCAAAAGAAAGACTACAACCATTTCTGACAAAAAAGGTCAAAGGACTAAGTTCACTATGTTATCCAAACAGACTAAAAAGCTTCTTGCTTTCCTCTGTTTCTCACTGGCCCCTATAAATGTCATCATTGGCTTGCTTTCCAGGCTAAGAAAGATCCTGCCTTAAGAGACTTCCTCTACCTCAGAAATACTGGTTATACTTAAAACGGTCACTACAAAGACCACAGCCTTCACTGCAACGTAAACAAGCCACTTTTGATTGACAGGTTCTTGACATAAAAACCTTCAACTTCTGTAAAAAGCTCCTCTCATTATCAAACAATGTAGTTCAACACAATGGCTGGATGGAGCCTTCATCAAACCAGATGGAAAATCCACATACTAACCTTTCCCAGCTGGATGGCTAAGATCTAATATTGGTTACTCAAGTCTAGTTGCCCAAGAAGAGGGGCATGTTTAACTAAGAATTCCATTTGCAAAATTATATTCAGTATACATATGAAATCTCTCTCTCTCTTACACACACACACACACACACACACACACACACACACACACACACACACACCTGGGAAAGGCTGGCACAAGTTTAGTAACTATGCCCCCTTCTGCTCAGATTATAAGGAAGTTACCACTGCCACCAGTCACTCCTTGTCAGCTACTTTAGAGCCTTTAACACATGGTGTCCAATTTTACTGCATAATATTAATACTAATACAAATGGTAGTTTGACCAAGTGCAAGGCTATTAGGATTGGCTCACAGATTGTCACCAAATAAATATGCAAGTACTCTAAAAACTTAAATATCTCTACACAGATCAGCCACATTGGAAGGTTTAAATACATTTAATAAATAATAATAAAAGAACAAAACAATACTAAATATATATACATAGTGACATCAGAGTTCAAAACACAGCAAATACTTAAACAACATTGCAGGACAGGCTCAGATAAAAAAATAAGCTTCACTATATTCCTGACTTATCTAAGAGAATTACTATACTCTATAAAACATACTAATAGAGTAAGGCAGATTATGTGGTGGTCAGGTCCAAAGCAGAATGCAGAATGCTCTGTCTCCCTGAGAGACTTCGCAAAATAATTTCTGAAATATTACTGCTAGGGTAGCTTTCAGAATGACATAATTTCTGGTCATCTGACTTCTAGTTCCCAGATGCAACTCCCAGTTGCTGGCAGCTGGTATAGTTTAGCATCTACCGGTAAAAATGCATAGACAAAGGTTTTTGCTCAGATCTTTGGCAGGTGCTGAAAATCATAAAACTATTGCATTCTTCCATGCTTCTAAAGTAACAATTAGTTCACCCCAAAAACAACACAGAAAGCTTCCTAGTACAGACTTTGTGTCTCTGGCTGCCTGTGAGATAGCATCTGTAAAGTGATTTAATTTCAGATATTTTTCTAAAGTTTGCTGGACTAAGGTTAACCTTCCAATTTCCTCTTTTAACATATACATTTGAACAGTTACAATAGTGCATGCACATTTCTGTTCTCTTCCAGTAGGGCACACTGTGGATACATTTTAAGCACAAGCATGTTATAAATACCTTTTCAACACAAACATCTGTACAAAGCAGTTTGATATACACATGACAAACAGTTCTAATGCATTTGTAACACAAGCACCTTGTATAAATTAGTTTGATATTCGCAAATGACATATAATTATTTACAAAATTCCGGCTAGCTGTGCTGGCAGTACCTACTTTTGTCACAACCTCTATTACTGAATTCCATGCAGAATCTACATTTAACATTCCTGGTTCAGAATATCAATGTAACTGTAGTCCTGACATGCCTGCAGCAGCAAATAATCCATGCTCCTTTAAAATCAGGTATGTTGTACAGATTGGCCAGCATGTCAGGTAATGTGCACGTGGGGCATTTGCAGCTGATATGTGAGGTGCTCCATGTTGTCCTCCTTTGAGGTCAAATACCAAACTGTGGATCTGTGAGCAGTCACTTCCCGCTGATAGAGATTCCATGAACTCCACTCTACCATTTTGGTTAATGGTGACTCTGTTGCAGTGGCAGCTGCTGACTTCAAATTAAAGGGGGGCTGCAGGAGACAGCTGAATGGGTGGGGCCAATGTGAAGGGGTGTGGTCAACTAGGAAGAGGTGGGGCTATGCTCAAAACCACAACTGGAACGTTAATTAAATACGCTGCTGTGGGTGCCAAGTCATCATTACAAGAGTCCAATTAAGACAAAATGAAGTGTAGAAGAAAAAATATTTCAATGCATTGGCTACATGACAACGTACTTAATATCTAGATGGAAACACAAAGGTTGTGAGGCATGAAAAAATAAATTACTTTTTAAATACAATACTGGAATGCCAGTCAAAATCAAGTATAAAAAGAAACAAACAGCACTCAACTCAAGCCACTTCTCTTTGCACTGCAGTTCTAATTATAGTTTATATTCAGCTTTATAAAATTAACAAGCGACATGCTGAAAGTAGCAATCTCTGTGATACCCCCAATTGTAAAAATGTTTCTTATCCAAAAAAAGACCTGCTGCCTGACAACAACTATCTACTTGTTTCATGGGGAAGACATGATCAAAGTAAAAAATGAACAGAAAACAAGAAACAAGCTCAAGATAAATTGCTTAAAGGATTACTGCACAAGTTATGTACCACACATGATAGATTGGCATTCTGTTTAGTTTACGGGTAAAGCCTGCATAGATGACTGTAAGTCTCCAACAACTGTAATGTGCTTCTGGAAATACTGTCCTTTATTACAAATACTGTCATATGCATTTCAATACCTAAGGCTTAGACCAGGGGTGTCCAACATTTTGGCTTGCTGGGGCTGCATTGAGTGAACAGAAATGGTCTTGGGGCCGCATATAAAATATATCATATAGTTAACTCTTTCGTTGCTCCGGAAGACCACAGTCAACCTCCTGGCTGTACTGTAGGTGCATTTGAACAATGAATAAATGTAATAAATGCCTAATATTTGCCTTAAAATTCTAATTCTCATTCTAATTCTAATTCTCTAATCTAACAGTTAACTCTAACATCTTAGTTAATCTCTCTCTCTCTGTATATATATATATATATATATATATATATATATATATATATATATGTATATTTTACAAATAAACAGATATTCATTACAGCACTAGCATTTCTCACTGGGAAAACTATTCCAGCAGTCCAACTACGTAAAATGTCAACATCAGCAGTCTTACAATACTATAATCCACAAAAATAACCCAACAAATTTGCAATAAAGTAAAGAATTCACATTACTGACTTAAAACAATTCTGAATAAGCTACAAAAGGGTCTCACCCAAACAAATAACTGGTGCCAGAAATATGGCCTCAAGCTAAATGCCAAAAAATGCATCATCATCCCTTTGAGGAGAGTGATGTCCCCACAAATTATCACATTAATAACAATGTTGAAAGCATGCAATAAGTTGTATGGTACTTGGGCACCTAGGTTGATAGAAACCTGACTTTTGACCACCATGTTGTCTCCATTGTAAGGAAAGCTTTTACATGGCCTACTTCATTAGTAAGAGTATCTCATCCAGGGACAAGGAGGTCATAACATCCCTGTATTCTTCCTTTACAAGAGCCATTATTGATTGCAATGCCCCTTTTGGCATATGCCTCAGCAAAACACCCTGCCAAAAGAAAGACTACAACCATTTCTGACAAAAAAGGTCAAAGGACTAAGTTCACTATGTTATCCAAACAGACTAAAAGCTTCTTGCTTTCCTCTGTTTCTCACTGGCCCCTATAAATGTCATCATTGGCTTGCTTTCCAGGCTAAGAAAGATCCTGCCTTAAGAGACTTCCTCTACCTCAGAAATACTGGTTATACTTAAAACGGTCACTACAAAGACCACAGCCTTCACTGCAACGTAAACAAGCCACTTTTGATTGACAGGTTCTTGACATAAAACCTTCAACTTCTGTAAAAAGCTCCTCTCATTATCAAACAATGTAGTTCAACACAATGGCTGGATGGAGCCTTCATCAAACCAGATGGAAAATCCACATACTAACCTTTCCCAGCTGGATGGCTAAGATCTAATATTGGTTACTCAAGTCTAGTTGCCCAAGAAGAGGGGCATGTTTAACTAAGAATTCCATTTGCAAAATTATATTCAGTATACATATGAAATCTCTCTCTCTCTTACACACACACACACACACACACACACACACACACACACACACACACACACACAAAAGCCCCTACTTGTAAAATAGGCAACCTCAGTAATCACATGACACCCACTCACTGAATGAAGTTGTCTGGAAGTCAAAATATCTGAAAAAAAATCATAATAGAGATGGATTCATCCATGTAATTTCCCACCACCAAAAGGACCATCAATAAATCAACAAAACTGCTCGGCAAAAAGTAAATCAATAAGAAAACCATAAACTATAATGCTACATACTGGTGTAAACATATAACTTGTGTCAATCCCCAGGTTAATCCATACCAAAAGATTGTTTCAGAGCTTCAGCTATGTACAAACAGCTTTCTCCTAAAAACTTTACTCATTGATATTTGCCTTGCTGTAATTATAACTGTAAAAAAATGTTTAAGTTTATTCTGTACCTTAGTGATTCTCACTGTTGCGAGATGTAATCTCTGCCATATTGTATGAGTACTACATCCATAATTTGCTCTCTCTTGCTCTCATATATTGTATTATATTGTTTTGTGTTATTTTTGGAGCTTTTCTCCCCGGGCCTCCGCTGAAAATGGACCTGTGTCTAGTCGGACTTTCCCGGTAAACAAATGTAAAATAAAATAAAATAAATAAAAATAAACTTTCCTCCAATCTAAAGCCATTTGACATTCAGACATTTTAATTTGTGTAGAAGTTACTCACAGATTGACAGTTTACTGAGCTGTAATGCTGACCTTCGCTTTTGGAAAAAACAAATTCCCAGACTTTGTCAATAGCTCAAAGTGTAGAGAGGATTATTTATTTATTATATGTTTATTTATTTTTGGCAAACATCTTTAAAACTGTTAAATTGATTACACACCCAGAAACACAGAAAAGTTATTGTGATTATGTAAACCACAGACTGCTGCAAGAAATCAAAGTCACATTAGCACTCTATGCTTATGTCCGAACAGATGAATCGTATCTGTCAATTCCAAAAGAAGTAAAGTTGCTTAATAAGAAGGTTATTTGCAAGGTTACATGGCAGTTTATATTGGAAATAAGCAGAGATATTAAAAAGGCTCTGTTTTTCATAATTATGCCAAAAAGTCTTCCAAGGTAAATACGACTTCTGATTTAGTATGGAACCATACCTCTCAACCTTAGAGCAGGAAATCTGGACAAAGCGAAAAATAAAAGTCGGACACAGGCCCAAAAATAGTTATGCATCACAGACACCATTGAAACAACTGTAGCTGCAAACATTATACATCACTTATAATCTTTCTATCCCATTATTGTCAGTTAACCATTATATGGCTCATTCAGTCCTGCCTTCTTTTGCATCAAACAAAACCATGCTTTGAAATGACAAATGCATTAAAAATAATAAATAAAACACATTGCATCAACATCCTGCAACTTCCTACCTGCAAGTAATCACAGAGCTTTCACTGAAACTAGGGCTGCTTGTTTCCACAGAATGACAGCTCTCCCTAATTAAGTCTAATGGTATACAATCTACCAGTATCTGGACTAACTGAAATAAATTAAATTATGGCCTGTAAATTGAAAATACACTTTGTTTAATTAAACTATATTTCTAAGCCCACTTACTATATTTTTTCAGTAACATCCCAATATCCATTTCCAGGTCACTTTACAAGACATTGGCAGTGGTAGACTTGGCATCCTTCAGAACCCCACAGGCCCACGCTAATACATTGTCCATTAAATGTAAATATCCATCCACTGTAAATGGCAAGAAGCTATGTCTTAAAAAATCTACTTCTGGCATGCGTACCCAAGTATTAGGTTTTGAAACAAACAAACATATTCTCCACTGTCTGTAAGTCTCTGTCTGCAGCAATCCCAACACATAAGCACACACATACACACTAAAATCCCCAACATTTAAAAAATGACATTGTGCCCACTTGATTTGCCAGTATTGATGATCCGCCAAAGCTATGCTTACTGTTGTCCAATCTACCACTGCTTAGAACCCACCAATGAAAAAACAGTACTAGGTGCTTTTTTGTTTGTCTGAAAAAACAATACAACTTTATAGGCTACAGTCCCACATAGTCAGTCCACTACTGACCCATTAACCCTAGGTTGCTGTCTCATTCTTACTCCCTGGAACTGCATTACCTTGGATGACTACTTTTATTTCCTAAGCAAAAGACACAAATTGGAAGATGAGGCAAAAATCCAGACATTCTTTGAAAATCCATACAGTTAAGAGGTATGAGTTTATGTTCAATACAACACTCTCCATGTCAGGAAAGCCACAATTTAATGAAAGTGTACTCTTAATGTATGATATATTTCTGAGCTAACTTGTTTGTGTTCAGTAGGCAGACTGATCATTGTTAGCCTCTTTGTGCGTCTCTCTCAGTCATGCACACATACATACACACACACACACACACACACACACACACACACACACACACACACACACACACACACACACACACACACACATACACACTCTTCTTCTACTTTCACACACACAATTCTGCTTTCATGCATGCATTCACTCACTCCATACTTACCTATTAAGACAGGTAATTGCTGTCCCTTTCAAAGGCAACAGCGGCAAATCCATACATGAGTCCCTGTTCAGAGAGAACACACACACACACACACACACACACACACACACACACACACACACACACACACACACACACACACACACACACACACACACACACACTGATTGTTCGGCACAAAATAATGGCATAAACACACTGACCCTTTTTTGCCTCAAAAACAAAACTAGAAGGGTGCTTTGTCGCATGCGCACACCATTACAGGTCACGGGAGTGAAAAACACAAAACAAAAAAAGTGTTTTGGGGCATGCATACATCGATGTTGCAGTTAGAGGTTGAGGGCCACATGGAAGAGCTCTGAAGGCCGCATGCGGCCCGCGGGCCGCAGGTTGGACGCGTCTAGCTTAGACGTTATCTAGTTATGTAAATATTCTCTGCATGGCAACAACGAAAAGGCTTTCAATGTTGGTAATTCTTTAACAGTATGCTTATTAAAGCTTACTTGCATCTTACAATCTCCGACAAGCTTATCTGATAGTAATTAAAGCACTGCTACTTAAACGCAGAGCAACAGGGTACTGCAACAGCATGCATTTTCTGAATAATAAGAAGCATAAATCAACAGTATAAAAATATGACAGAAAACCAGAACATTCTGCAAAATCAAGGACAGATGAAAAGCCACAGTCATACTTGTGGTCTACCTTGGATGGGGGAATACTCTGCACTTACACTGCATAACTGCTCTTTACCTTGCTTGGATACATCCAGAGCCACTACAATGGGGTATAGGGTGCAACAAGTATGTCAAAATTTGAAATGTCTCTGGCTGACGGTGATGGCTCTGACACTCATACCTCTCAACCCCAGAGCAAGAAATCTGGACAAAGCCATACATAGAATGATTACATCCAGAAAAAGCCAAACTAATGACAACA
>NC_056741.1:117863801-117882471 GCF_019279795.1 Protopterus annectens | reverse complement strand
GCAAGTTTTGGTTCAAAGAAAGGGGCCACCTGTCAACTTGCGGTCCACCAGGTTTCCTTTTTTGGGAATTTTAACTGCAGATGTCGGGATGAGATACATCTCGAGATGGGGGCATTGTACTCGATCATTGGTCTGATAAGGAAGAGTACAGGGGAACAATGACCTCACTAGATCTGGATGTAGAATCCCTTCATGATCAGGTAGGCAATGTAGAAGGTCTTTCTAACCACTTTAGCAACATGAGTGTCAAAAGAAAGGCAACTGTCAACCTGGGTCCCCAGGTCCCTGATAACCTCTTCTGTACTTAGTGGATTGCCACCTATATGGTAGCTTAGGGTTACCTTGTTTTCCTGAAAGGGTATGACTATACATTTTTGGCGTTTAACTTCCAGGCCATGGCTCTGGCACCAGCTATCTGTTTCCGTGAGTCCCTTCTGAAGGATATCAGTGTCTGATGCACTTTCCACTATGGGCCAGTTTGCAGTGCGTCTGCAAACTTTGTCAGCCAAAGTCCTCCCATGTTGGCCTGTACTTCTGAGAAGTAGATGCCGAACAATAGGGCCAGGACCAAGCCCTGTGGGACACCACTTGTGACCGGCTTGGAGTCTGACATAAGCGCCAGCAACTCTAACCTGAGTTCTGTCCTTAAGCCAGTTTACAACCCATCTTGTGACATATGGGTTTACATTTAAGCTGGTAAGTTTTCTACACAATACCAGGAGTGGGGTATCGTGTGGAAGCCTTTGCAAGGTCAAGGTAGGCTGTATGGACTGCCTTCCCCTCATCAATGGCCTTGGTGACTGTTTTGAAGAAGTCGACCAAGTTCAAAAGGCATGATCTTCCATGTGAAAAACTGGGTCGGGTCCAATGTCTGCAAGTCCCTATATCTTTGTTTATAGGCTCCATTATGATCCTCTCCATAGCTTTGCAGACTAGACTTGTTAAACATAGGTAGTGGTTACCAGGGTCTGTAGAGGCACTGCCTTTGTGGAGTGGGACCACAGTTGCCGTGCACGCCACTCCTTGGGCACGTATCCTGTGGTAGGTTGAGATTAAACAGCTGCCTAATGCGGGTTTAATTCCTCATTTAGCTCGTGTAGCACACAGCTGGGGACACCATCTGGTCCCATTGATGCTGTGTTTTAGCTTTAGAAGGCAGCTTTCACCTCTGCATTTGAGAGATGTCTTGGAGGCTACACTCCGCTGGGATAGTTATCTCTCCTCCTTTAGGGGAGAGTGGGGTGAAGTTTGCACTGAACCTGTCTGCCAGTATGTTGGCAATGTCTGTGGGTTCAGTGATTTTTGTATTTTGGACTAATTCTGAGCATATCTGGGAGTTTCCCCAGGTTTCTAACATAGCTGAAAAGGCCTTATGATTGTCCTTGAATCCATGGCAATTTTTTCTCTCAAAATTGGCCTTAGTTGATTTTATGAGTGCTTTCATTATTTTTTTACTAATAATGATCAGGGTGACTTCCCTTTTATGGATTTTGTTCTATCATGTAATAGCTTTCTCCTCTTATTGTAAAAGTTTGTTAATGGCTGGGGTCCACCAGACTGGACGTTTGCCTTGTGAGAAAAGAGTCTTGGTTTTGTTGGGATTGCCTGATCCATGCAGTCCTGGAGGTGTTCATAGAAGGCATTTGTAAGGGCTTCCACAGCTTGGGTTGTGGTTTCCACTGGCTCAGGGGCCTTGAAGGATACCACACCAGTCTTGAGTAGTGTGAAGTTTGCTTTAGAGAAGTTCTTCACTGTGGTCTTTTTTGTTTGGGGTGGGGGCGGGATGTGGATTTCCAGTGAGATTAGTTTATGATCAGATCTCACCAATGAGGGATATACTTGCAGTGTGGAGCATTTTGTCCCCATGTTTGTGATATGAGATCTAGTATATTTTCTCCTCTTGTGGGAACAGTGACTATCTGTTCCATGGCATTTGAATTTATTAACTCCAGGAACCGTTGGGCTAGAAAGTTAGGGCTTGAGTAATGTTCCCAGTCTATATTCGGGTAGTTGAAGTCACCCAATATGATGGTGTTTGGAGATACATTTATACCACCCTCAGTGTCTTCAGGTAGGCTGTGTAGGGTTCCTGAGTTTGAGAGGTGGCCTGTGGCATGCTACAATTTGTAGAGCAGTTTTGCCTATGGTTAGTTGCACCTGGATGGTTTCGAAGCTTAGATGCGTTGCCACCAACCTGGGTGTGGGTATCCTTTATGAATATGGATACACCTCCTCCTTTTGTGTGGTCTGGGTTTTGGGGCCAGAACGCATGATATGAGGTAAAACCTAATAGTGCCGGGGTGCTCTCAGGAGCCTTGAACCAGGTTTCAGTTACAGCAGACATTGATGTTCTCCATACTGAGAAGGGCCTCGAGTGCGTGCATTTTGAGATTTAGACTTCTGGCATTGAGCAGCATTACCCTCAGTTTCGTCCCATTTTTGTTTTCTAGGGTTGTAGGTTTAGAATTTGAGCCTTGCCTAAAAAAGGCACTATGGGGGTGGCAAGAGCCTTAGCCAATATCCGGAATCCCAGGGGTGACAGGTGAAGCAGTGCTTGACAAAGTGACTTTCAGCACTGATAAGAAAGTTCAAAGCACCTGTTTTAATTCCAATTTAACTTAGGCTATAATGCAAGGACAATGTGCGAACAATTTGCAATGCTTAGCACCTGAAACTGATGAAAATGCCAAAAGAAATTTAGACTGTATTATTGACATGATGAATGAAAATATGGTTAGTGCATATGATGTTAATTTAATATTTCATGGCATCAAATGTTGTTGATAATGGGAATGTTCGGGTAAATTTCCATGGCAGGGTTCATACCTGCCAATACTACTGTTAATCAAAGAGTTGCCTCTATTTCTATTGTTTCACCTGAAGGCGAAAAGGGTGATGAATTTGAGTGTATTAAACACTTAAATAATGACAGAATTATTTGCCCATTTGCAGGTCAAAACATTAATACTGTATTTACACCATTACATGAAGGTTTGGTGGCCTTTTCTGGGGCAGAAATGGTTGATGGTACTAATTTAATTGTGGAAAATTAGATTGTTTCTAATGTTTTAGTGGATGATTTTAACTTTTTAAGGAATTCTAATGATACAACTGATGGCCCTACTAAATGTAAATGATGAGCGAAGTGGTACTGCTGCACTGGGTGAAATATGTAAAATAGTAACAGTAATAAGGATTTTAAAATATGTAACTATTCTACTAAAGTAGCACAAACAGCACACGCTGATTTTCTGGTCAAGGGGTTCACCTTTGTGCCTGCAAGAAGGGGAAATATTGTAAATGCTTTAATTGATCTAAAATGTTTTACCTGTAAATTGAACCTTAAAGTTTGGTTTGGTAAAGGGGGTAATGAATTAAATGTGAATGGGAATGATAGTGAAAGTGTTTTATTAAGAAAACCAAGTACTTTTAATCCCCCTTTGAATAATTCCATTCGGGTTTATGAAAGAATGTGTGAAAACAAATAAGGCAGCACTTTAAACAGACCCATGGGGAGAATTACTGAAATTTGAACAGTGGTGGATTAGCCTTATTAAATGATTTTTTTAAAGACAAAACAGTGCGCATAATGAAACCCGATAAATGGAGTGGAGTGGTTTTAATAAATAGGGTGGAATATTTAAACAAAACAAATGTGCTGCTTATGGATAGTGCATATGAGGAAAGCTCCTTAAATGAGATACACATTGCTTATAGAAAGATAGACCTAGCATTGGATGATATGTTGTTCCATGGCCAAATTAGCCTTGATGAATATAATTATATAAAAAATGACTATCCCATGATTCTGAATATTTTCGGAATACCGAAGATCCACAAGGGCCTTACTAATTTAAGTTTTAGTCCTATTGTGGATGGTAATAGATCAAAAACTTGCTGTATGAGCAAGTATATTGATCGTTGTTTACAGAAAGGCTTACAGATATTTGAATATATTACAAAGGATTTGTGGCATTTCTTAAAGAAATGAAATGAAATAAAATGGGAGCGTGTGTTGAACATGGTGACTGTGGACATTGTTAATTTGTTCAGTATTATACCACATTTTGAAGGTATAATATGGTTGGAGGTTCAGTTAGCAAAAACTAGAATGTATGACCAAGACACCATTAATAAGATTATTGCCCTGATTGAATTGGTATTAATCAATAATTATATACATTTTGAAGGGCAATATTTCAAACAAGTCACTGGGGTAGCCATGGGGACTGCCTGTGCTCCCATATTTGTAAATTTTGTAATGTCATAATGGGAACAGGAATTTTTAATGAAAAGTAGTTATTGGACAAAAATGTTACATTATACTAGATTCCTGGAGGATCGTTTTTTGTTGTGGAGGGGTAGTTAACAAGAATTAGATGATTTTTTTGTTACATTAACAATGGAGTTCTTAAAATTCACCTACTGTTTTAGCGAAGAACAAATCACATATTTAGACATAGAGTTGAATGTTGATAAGATTAATGGTCTCCTATATTCTAAGATATATAGAAAGCCAACTTTTTTCATATTCCTATTTATAATTTAAAAGTTGGCACCCTTTACATAAAAAAGAGCAACAATTAAAGGCCAACTGTAAGGGCTGCCAGGATGGTTAGTCATGATGAGCTTTTTCATGATGAAATTAGTTTTATAGTCAACATGTTTGTTAAAAGGGCTATCCCCTGTATTTGTTGGAAGAATTATCCAAGGAAGTGATGGGTAAAAGGTACAAAAGTATTTATGCACCAATTGTGGGTGGGCCTCATAGGCCGCAAAGTGAACTGGCTGTTAATCACAGACTCAGGGGAAATGAAGCGGGACTCAGGTTTATAACTACTTTTAACCTGGATTCTGGTGGTATCACCCAGGCGCTTGTCAATAACTGGGAAATCCTGGCTTTTGACATGAATGTAGGGACAAAAGTTGGAAAGTGTCCCCCTAGTATTGTATATAGGAAGGATAGGTCCCTTAAAAACATGTTTGAGCATAATGACAATGCATATGGCCTTTCAAATAGAGCTAAAGGTAATACAAAATGTGGAAAGTGCAATTATTGTTGCCACATCTTTGAAACAGGAGAGCTGTTTAAATTGAATAAAAACAATTCTATCTCTATAAAAGGACACTACAGTTGCAATAGTGTTAATGTGAGTTATTTGGCTAAATGTCAAAAATGTTTGGCATTTTATGTAGGAAAGACCTGCAGAATATTTAAGACACGCATCAGTGAACATCTTTTTGACATAAAGAAAAGAAAAATTGCTAACACTTTATTTAGACATATTAAAGACAATGGGACACACTCATTTACGTTTTTGGCTATTGATCATATAGTAAAGGACCCTCAGGGTAAAATAGTAGACTTGCACTTGGATGCAAGTGAATTGAGATGGCAGTTAAGGTTGGATGCCACCCAATTTCCTGGATTAAATGAGGCAGTTAATATTGCATGTAGTTTAATATTAAAACATATTATGGGCTAGATGGTTTGAAGTGTCCTATAAGGCACAATTAAATTAAATATGAGATGTGTTTTAATGTTTTAAATGTTTTATAATGTCAGTCAAACATAATGAGTGAGTTTCATTCATTTATTTATTTATTTACTTATTTTTTGATAAATTATGTAGTGTGTTTTTATGGTGTAATTAAGTGATTCATGTGACATCATTAAGCAAGGGTATTTACGGGCTGGGTTTGTAAAGAAATTTGTTCTGATGAAGTCTCTTAAAGGAGAAGAAAGCACTGAACCGTTACCAATAAAGTTTGGCATTTATTTGCAACTCCTTTTGTCTCACCTGATTTGGAGCTGTGAGCTGTTGTGGTTTGAATATGGAAAATGGACTACTTGCATCTGCCATTGTCCTCTCTTAAATGAACCTTTAAAACTGTGGACCATAAACTGCTACTTTAACAACTGGTTAACATTGACAGTGAAGAAATAATCATCCTACTGAATAACTCTGGAGGCAAAATTAAACCTCTAAATGTGGGGGCTAGTTTTAAAGTTGAAAATAATTATGTTTTTGATAATACAACTCAGAATAGGTAAATTTGCTCGGTGTATGCATGTTTTTTACTGTGTGATACCTTCATCTGCCTGGTCTTAACCTTCATCTGCCTGGGCTTTCCTGTCACTATTATTGTACCTTTAATACAAATAATATCAATTCCACACAGCTTGTTTGGGAAAATGTTCAGTTCTTACATAGGCAGAGAACAAAAAGAAGAGATCATGGAACCACATAGTTCAGTTTAAATTACTCCCCTAATTCTTCAGATGGCAAACCTTTTCTGAAGCCACTGGAAACATTTCTGGAAATAATTATAAACTTTTAAACTGCATTTGATGTATAAACTTAATAAAATAGCTAGAATTATGGTAAAAACTTTAACAACCATCCCACTGCTCAACTTTTGTTTCAAGCAATCTACATAAATTGAAATTGCTACTCTATCAACAACTTTGTACATTTGCTGTAATGTTAGAGTGCATTCACACATATCTGTGTATTAATACAAATGTTTATTTGCTGCATACTGTACAGCTGTTAATGAAGCAGTACAGTCATGGTACTAAAGGTCCTGAGTTCCTGTACTACCTTTGCCAGTTACCTGGGTTTGAATCTCCTTAGTTCCCATTTGTGTACCAAGCAACTTGAGTAAGTCACTTAACTACTTTGGAATTATAGGTCTCCAATAAAGGTATTAGGTTTGCCTCTAGACAGATGTTTTCATTTTTGTTTGTGAATGCCCATCTGGATAGAGAGGGAGTTTGGTTTAAAGGTTAGTGAAGATTGTGGGAATACAGAAAGGTGTCTCAAGAACAGGATACAAGGTAGTTAGGATAGTGGGAGGGACAGGAGGGGATATTTAAGGGATGGGAATAGTGAGTTGCCACTACTTTTCTTTTACTGAAGGGAAGGTCCATTCACGGGATAGGTATTGATGGGTCTTTGTGGTAGGTAGGCAATCTAAGTGTGAAGGGAGGTAAACCCCTTTTTCTCCAATTATTTTCAGCTGGTAGGGTCCAAGAAGAATTGTGCTGTGATGTCTAAGTAGCAAGTTGTTTAATGTGTGGATAGGTTCAATGGGGGGAGGGCATGCCTGTCTGCAGTTTTGTTTTACCTGAAAGCTTAGAATAGATTTTTGTGGGACTGTACATATGTGTGTGTGTGTGTGTGGGGCTAATGTGAGAACTTTGGCCATTGCAGGCTTCCCCTTCCCCTCATGTTAAGCACACCCTTGTTATTTTGGGGTGTTACTTATCAGCAGGATCTGTGTTATTGTTTAGATGCAGGTCCTGATTTGGGTAAGTGATGGTTAATGATCAAGCATGACTGGCTACTGTAGTTAACAGGGAAGTGATGTTAAGGCCATCTTACAATGGCAATTTCTTGCATCCTCCTGCTGCTGCAAAGTCCAGATAGTTATTCTACTTCTGGTCTTGGTGGATCTCACATTTCAACTACTGGTTCACAGGCCAAAAGATCAGGCTGGAGGGTTTCCATATGTTAATGCACAGGGCATAAGTGCACAGTGTAGCATATGTTGACAGCTTCAGATGAAGACAGAAAAGGGTAGCTGAGCTTCTGGATGGCCTTTTCCTTTTATGTGGTGAAGGTGAAAACTCAATACGTAGGCTTATAATTTCAAAGAGAATACATCACTTGGAGCAGTGATGGTGGCTGGGCATAAGTTGTGGTTCATGCCCAGAGATAAAGGTTTGGGCACTTCCTTATGGAAGCAGTGTGTGGTTTATAGGATGATGATTACTCTTAGGGAGGGTAGATTAGAAATAAATATTATTTATCTTTTTGGCAGGTTGATGAGAGCTAGGTCATAAATAATGCCAGGCAGGTGTTTTAGAGGGAGCATGCTGATTTGCAGCATAGATCTCTCCTTTCTAGCACCTAACTGTGACAGACAGTGTTTTAATATGTAGAACAAAAGGGTGAAGAGGACCCTTATTACAGCTGCATCTAGGAGACATGGGAGGGTTAAAATGAGTTACTGCAGCCCATTGTGAGCTTTTGACAACTTAATACACAAGCAATAATGCCCACAGGGTGACAGGGTGCGTGTTACTGTGTAAATAATGCCAGCCCAGGGGTGTTATGAGGCCCTGGAAGGCATTATTTTGCTTTGAAAATGGACTATCTGATAAATTGCTTTGTATTTAATTACTACAGATACATGTATAGCTCTCAAGTAATCAGGGACAAATTGCAAAAGAATAAGGGACAAATCCGGAAGTAATCAAGGACACTAACAAAATTAGTAGGGTTAATTTGAGATACTGACAGAACAACAGAATGTGAGACAGACAGAGAAACATAAACACACTTATATGCATCCTCTGAAGTAAAAAGTCTATAACACTATCCATTGTCATTGTTTATTAAGTGTAATTCACCTCCTTTACTCCAAAGTCCCCAGTTTTATGAGGGACTAAGAGAGGTAGAGCTAAAATTTAAGTCAAAATCAGGGAAAGGTGAGATGTATTCACTTCATATCCATCAGAGAATGCATGATAACTTTCTAATTTTATAACAGTAATATTTAAAATATGTCTCTAGTTTTAAGCCTTTGATCCCCTATTATTTTAGGCTTTATCTGAATGCCTTTAGCTAAGAGATTGAGAGGTAATCTTACCTTTTAAGAGTTGCATCCACTGCTCATTTTCTCTCTCTCTCACACTCTCCACTTTCATGCATGTAAGCACCCATCCACACACACGGAGACAGAAACATAAACACTCATATACACAGACATACAGATGCACACACTTTTCTATTTTTATTATCCATTTGTTCTAATTTTATATTTGCTAAATAGCAAAAGAGCTGCTTAGTGAGCATAAAATAATGGTTTGATTGCTTTCAGTTTCACTTTCTTGTACAAATGCATACACACACACACGCGTGCACACACACACACACACACACACACACACACACACACACACACACACACACACACACACACACACACACACACACACACACACACACATACATTTTTCTATGTTCTTTTTTTAATTTTGTTTTTAATTTTACATCCACTAAACAGCAAAACTGCTGTTTAGTGAGCATAAATTAATGCAGTCCTATCATACCTCTCAACTGTATAGATTTTCACATAATGTCCAGATTTTGCCTCATATTTTTGGGCCATTTTCCTTAAAATTCTGGTTTTCTGGCAAATTACTGGCAAATTGTGATTGCAGTTAGAAAATAATGACAGACATTTGAGTTTCAGACTTCATACCATTCAGAACATTCATGCTAATGCAAAACCTGTTACCCTATCAACGATTTAAGATTGTAATAGCAGTATTTAAAAATTGTCACTATTTTTGGGCCTTTGTCCCACTTTTTCTTATTACTTTGTCCAGATGTCTTGCTCTTAGAGGTTGGGAGATATGTGTCTGTTAGCTTCTTTATAGTCGGAGCTCCACAGTAGCTTAATATGCTGCCATGAAGTGGCAGACTCGTTTTTCAGCTGGCATTACCTGTACATTAACATGCTGCTGGAGAACATTCATTCTCCAGTCAGAGTGGTGATGTACAAGTCACCCATTTTCTAAGGTTAAGAATTATTTACTAGAGATAGACAGACCTCTCTCTCTCTACACATACACACACACACACACACACACATATATATATATATATATATATATATATATATATATATATATATATATATACATTAATGAATTACCATGAACTTAATGAAGTTATGCTTATGTTATGACTTAGTCAGGATATTGTTCTAAGAAAACATTTCACTTGTACATTATGGTGACAAATGAGACTATAACTTGAAGTATAACACCAACCTAAATAAAATATAAATAATCTACATTACTATGCCATATATAATATCTACAAAAAATGTCACCTTAGTTAATGGAATTACTACTTTTAACTCATTCACTCCGGAGCAGCTCAGGGAAAGCTGCCTGTGTAATTCCACCATAGGAACAACAGTGCAGCCTGAGCTCATTTTCAGAAAATCCATTTGTAATACCATACAGAAAACAAATGTTCTTAACTCTTTAACTATAAGAGCTAGACTAAAAATGTAAACGCGAAAGTTGTTCAGCAGACACTGACCTTCCCAACAGTATAAATGTTGATAGTGTATATCAAAGTCATTATTAAATATTTGGCAAGGAATGCTGATATTGTGCATATTTTTTACCTTTTTGGAAAAACAAAGCATAATATCTTGGTCAATGTACCATGCAGACCCATACAATTTGAATGTAATTTGTTAGTATGAATGTCAGCTTTAAAATGATACCTTAACCATTACCGTGTGATGCTCCTTTCTTGAGATATTCACAGAAATATGATTAATATATTATTTTTCATAATTGATAAATAAACAAAGCATATCTCATCACCTGTAACAGACAGAGCCTACATATCAGTGTAGAAGTTGTGCATCTGAATGTCAGATTCAAAATGATGCATCATTTGTGTGATCCCCATGCTCCCTTGCAATGATATGGGCATAATAATGAAAAGTATTGTAAATGTATAATTTACATAATCGTACAAGACTAAACAAACTGTGATATCTCTACATGTGTAGAGTGCACAGACACAGTTCTTTTACCATGTTGTAAGGAGTAACACTGTCTTCAAAATGATGTATTACTTGGCACGCTGACATGCTCCCTTGCAAAGTTATTTTCCAAAATATGAAATAAAATAATAATTTCCATAACCTAATTCCAAACAAACCTTGATTTCTGCATATGTGTCCAACATACAGGCACAATTCTTTTACCATGTTGGAACCAGCAAAACTGTCTTCAAAATGATGTATTACTTGGCACATTCAGATGCTCCCTTGCAAAGTTATCTACCACAATTTGAAAAAAAACCCATAATTTTCATAACCCATGATCGAAACAAACTTTGATATCTGCACATGAGTGCAACATACAGGCACTATTCTTTTCCCATGTTAGAACTATTAATACTGTTTTCAAAATGAGGTATTAGCACAGTCAGATGTTCCCTTGCAAAGTTATTTACCAAAAATATGAAAAAAAATCATAATTTCCATAACCTACGTCCGAAACAAACTTTGATATCTGCATGTGTCAAACATACAGGCACAATTCTTGTACCATGTTGGAACTAGCAATACTGTCTTCACAATGAGGTATTACTTAGCGCATTCAGATGCTCCCTTGCAAACTTATTTACCAAAATATGAAAAAAAAATCATAATTTCCATAACCTAAGTCTGAAACAAACTTTGATATCTGCATGTGTCAAACATACAGGCACAATTTTTTTACCATGTTAGAACCAGCAATACTGTCTTCAAAATGAGATATTACTTGGCACATTCAGATGCTCCCTTGGAAAGTTATTTACCAAAATATGAAAAAAAAATCATAATTTCCATAACCCAAGTCCGAAACAAACTTTGATATCTGCACATGAGTACAACATACAGTTACCATTCTTTTACCATGTTGGAACTATAAATACTGTTTTCAAAATGAGATATTACTTAGCACATTCAGATGCTGTCATGCAAAGTTATTTACCAAAATATGAAAAAAAATCATTTCCATAACCCAAGTCCGAAACAAACTTTGATATCTGCACATGTGTGCAACATGCAGACAATTCTTTTACCATGTTGTAGCTGTCAATACTGTCTTCAAAATGAGGCATTATTTGGTACACTGACATGCCCCCTTGCAAATTTATTTACCAAAATATGAAAAAATCATAATTTCCATAACCTAAGTCCTAACAAAACTGATACATGTACATGTGTACAGCATTCAGAAACATTTGTTTTACCATGTAGCCACATATGATTGTAAATATGCACATTCCTGGTGTAGCCAGCATACTGCTGAATGGGTACATGTAAAGAGAAAAAGCAAGGCAAGGACCGCCACTCCACTAATGAACCCAGGACAGGCATGGCATAGTAGCAGGCAAGGCTATATCATCTGTCCACTAGCTGTGCTGGATACCCACTCAGACAGCCGATAACACTGCAGTCTCACGACCTCCTTCAGTGTCAGCAGTCTGCCTTACCTATGCCTTTTCTCTTTACATGTGTCCATTCAGCAATGGACCTAAGGGATCAATTTCTGTATTAGTAAGCCCTTCCTGTCATCTAAACTCTACAAATGCCTGATAAAAGCAGACTAAGTATTGCAGGATGGTCACTGACATATTAGATTGTACGTAGTAGCACTCTCCTGAAACAGTTGTTCTTTCTCAGCATCCTCACCAGCTCTTTACCACAGTTATTTGCCAAACTAAGAGAAATATAATTTACACAACACATTTCATAATAGTGTTTTACTTACTATGCTGGTCCTACTTGGTCATGGGTGTTTTCCATTCATTTCACAAGCTGCATGTTAGTAATCCTGCATAACTCTCCTCACGCCATTGTGGAGGTCAGTCAAGAACAATGCAATGCCCTCCTCAGTTAGGTGAACGCCATCCCCTCTGAACAGATGAACATCTTCTGTGGTGATGCTGTCATGGCAGATTGTAGATCCACCGACCCTGTGCATCAAGCCATGCATGAACCCATTCTGTAAACGTCTAGCCTTGTGAGCTGCCCATTGACTGTTTTCTGTTTTCCATATCTGTTGAGGAATTATATCAGACCACACAAAATGACAACGTGGCCACCAAGACTTCAGGTCTTCAAAAATTTCTGTGATTTGAAACCGTAGCCTTCCGAGTAGTTGACTGATGACATCATTCCCTCCAATGTGCAGCACAAGAATGTCAGGCTCAGGGTAGATGGAACACTTCTCTTCCAACAGCTGCAGTAGTCCGCTCCAATGCATACCTCTTCTTGCAATCCAGTATACCTTCACACTGGATGTGGGGAAGCTCAAGTTGTACCAGTATTCAGTTTCGGAGGCATGGCTGGTAGCCCAGTGAATGTAGGAATGGCCACATACCCACACATTCACTTGTCGTTCTCCTGGTCGTGAAGCCATGTCAGTGTCAGAAGGTGGACAAACCTGCAGAGGAAAAAAAATGCAAATAGATTAGTGTTACTTGGTTTGTTGAGGTTTAGTTTTCGTCACTTGCCTCCATTTACTTGGTTACTATTGATATTTGACAGATGTATTGGAAGACTACATATATATTCTTGAACATAGATAAAGGCAAGTCATCGTCTGCATCACACTATGAATGCACAGGTGACAGCTGCTGAGAGTTACCTGAGAAGTGATAATGAGTCAGTGCTATATTGTAACTGACTTATTGCTAATGTGATAATGACCTGCCTTTCATTCCTGCAAAGTTATGCATGCTCAGATACAGGTGATAATTGCTGCACATAACCTGTTGAATAGGCATTAATTAAATTACCTTGTGCAGCTGTTATGTAACACAGACTCATCATCAACTTGATAAATACTACATAACTGTAGCCTCATCCAACCTAATGTTTTCCCTTTATAAAAAGCAAACCATGCAGAACTGAAACATGATACAAGCTCCATATGAATCTGTGACCTACTTAGGGCACACCTGGTGGGACAAAGTTTGAATTTTCAAAATTAGCAAATAACCACTCACAGAATAATCGCTAACAGAAGAGCAGGTTCAATATATAAGAAAAGTATTTCTCTCTCTCTCCCTATTTCACACAGACACAACACAGCATTTGTTTTGTATCACTATATCAGTAAGAAAATTAATATCTAATGTTGTTGTATCTTTCGGCTTTTCCCGGTTAGGGGTCGCCACAGTGGAACTCCAGTCCGCTAATGATTGGCAGTAGATTTTTACATACTGAGTTGCCAGCCCTGACGTACAACCTTCAACGAAGGTATGCCCATTCACGCATGTCTCCACACAGAAGACGCTTTAGCTGAGAATCGAACAGGACATCTTACTGTGAGGAGACAACGCTACCGCAGCACCACCACTGTAGAGAATTCATATCTAATGAGGAACTGAAACATAAAAATGTTATCCAAAACACTATAAACAACTTAAACATGCAAGATTGTAGTAATGAGAACTTGGATATCACAAAGGGAAGGGTAAAAATATGTTAGTATTTTTATTATCACATCATTTTGGATTTATTGATGTGTAACAGTATTTCTCCGTACAAAGATCTGATGAGTCTGTGAGCATTTGATAAACACAGTAGTGCATCAGACTGCAAGGCTACTGAAGATGGCGTATTCATTCATTTTATCTTACAATGTGATGATATCTCTAGAAAGCCAGATGGCTTTGGCATCAGGAAGAGAAATGTCCATTAAAATAGTCAAGTCAGATTTTCAGGCTTATTACAATAATTAGCTATTAATAAATATATAACTTCCCATGCAAAGAAAAATGTCCTTCAGCATTCCCCTTGGTGATGCATCATGACTGGATAAAGAAGGGCCTACGACAAGAACACTGAACCCCAATGACTGATCAACAGTTAGCTTCTACTGTCTGTACCTCTTCTCCCCCAGTCCCTGAAGAAACTTCATAGGTCTACTCCAGTTCCTGAAGGAAACCCATGGGTCTACCCCAGTCCCTGGAGGAACCTCATGGGTCTATCCCAGTCCCTGAAGGAACATCATTAGTGTTGAAGTGAGTCCATACCTCTCAAATTCTTAGTGCAAGAAATCTGGACAAAGCCTGAAAAAATAGGGGGACAAAGGCAAAAAAATAGGGACAGATTTTAAATATTGCTGTTATAAACTTAGAAGGTATTCAAAGCTTAAAAGGTTCACAAAAAATGGAAGAAGGTGAAGTGTGTGAAAACAGGTTGAGTTAGCTGCAGCTTTCAAACAACTAGCCAAAATATGCATTACTCTGGAGGTTCCCTGCAAAGAGAGAGGAACATTTCCCATTACTCCTAAGGTTCGATGACCATTGATTATATTATAGACAGTTCTATAGGGAGCACATCTCACTCCTTCAAAAGGGGTAAATAATGTCAAATCCCCCATTTAGTTGTCAAACATCTTGGGAAGGCGGGAAGATGAGCAGTTCTTTGTTTCTGCCTTACATATTCCTGTACAAAAAGACTAGAAAGTACAACTGGAGCTGCTGCCATCAAACCAGAAGAATTTTTTGTAAGTCACAAAGCTATGGCATGGTAGTCTGGCATTTAATGAGAAATACTCATCTTGTATTCCTGCTTCTAACCACCCTACCTCTCTGCCTACTCTAACCCCACCACCTTACACAACATGCAAAAACGGAGGGAAATGACCCAGCTAAAGACATTTAAAACATGGTCTGTTTTCAAATTTTCAAGTCAATATTTAGTAGTATTTGGCACCTTTGTACTTTTGGAGGCTTAGGAATAGCAAGCAAGAGCATAGACTAGCAAAACAAAAGTTAAACATTGTTTATAAACTGTGAGATGTAAAACAATTTAAATAATGTGTTTGTAATGTTACAGTGATTAGTGCCACTAACTGAAACACTATATGAAAATGCACTATTTTGGTTTCAGAAAGCAGCTGCTAAGTTTTTAAATAATTGGCTTGGGCTAGTATTACCACCAAACTAAATAATTACATGTATGCTTCCATTCTACCAAAATGAGCGTATCCTGACCCTTGCATGTCAGTATCAACAGAATCTGTCTAATTTCTTTCTTGTTAAGGAATGCACCAATCAAGGGTGTCGCTATGCAGAGTACAATTTTCTTTACATTTACTTACACGCATGCGTCCTCAACTGTCTAAATTAATGCCTATAGTGTTTCATTGATTGAAAAAAGATGCCATGTTTAATTGGTTTAGTGGGAAAGTGAAGCAAACATTTGTTAAATGGCCTGTTCCAGATTTTAAAATGATAGTTGGGCTGTAAGCAGCAATAGAGCACATAATTATGAAATTATATCGCTGGCTATACTCCTGACACTTCGCCATTTACCTGTTGGTGCTCTTCCACCACATCCAACCACATGACGTTAATGTTATTACTAAGATGGTTGTCAGCTCCCTTTTCACGTTCCTAATGTGGGAGTTTATGCAAACGTATAATTTTTGGAACTAACCATAACATACATATTGAATTGTTTCATATTAATAATTGAAGGGTTTGCTCATATTATACATATTATACAGCACTTTATCATGCTCAGTGTTTTGCAGACCCACGTTCTCTTCCAGGCACCTGACCGTATGGCCAAATGATCGAAGAGTTCTTATGAAGAAAAATAATCTGGTTCACACTGATGCGAATGAAATAAACAGCTAACCTGCAAGCTGCAGGCTACCGGAGGCACTGCTTCACTGTTCCACATACAATCTCACGCAACAACGATGTTGCACACACACACACACACACACACACACACAGCTCAAGCGTACCATGTATGTCAGAGTCGACACAACCAGCTATGCCATTTTTACATCTGTCTCTGAATAAACTAACTGTACTGCGCTAAAATACAGAAATGCACAACTGTGCTGTTGTAATACAAACACGCAGCCCTTGTTTGCCACTTTCACACCACAGGTTAAATTTAAAAGCACTACATGGTGCATGAAATTCTTATTAAAAAACTTTCTAAAGTAAGTTTTTTTTAAGACAATATTGTTATGGTACAACATCGTATGGTGGTACGAAAGTAAACAAGCAAAAAAAAGATACAGCAGAGCAGGAGTCACACAAAAACTATACCAGCAACAGCAGCAACCTTGCCAGTCAGGAAGGTGCCCCACCAACAGCAACACAGGGACTAGTGCACTATATGACACAGACAATGGAAAACTGGGCACTGTACCCCGGAAACCCAGTGAATCATAATTTAGAAAGCAATACTTACTGGGTGAAAAAGAAGGTACTTGTTCTGAGCTGAACGGGAACTCCTGGTAGTGCCTACGGCAGTCTGTGGAATCCTTGAGTGCGGAAAATTAAATAGAGGATCCAGTAGCAGGTAAAATCTCCAATTCTTTGCAGAAAAAAAGGAAATACCTGCTGCTGGACCCTCTTTTTATTAGGGGGGAAAACAAAAGAATTTACGTTGGGGGTGGAGGTGTTATGCAAGTGGTGGCTTGGATTGCAAGAATCTGATTGGTTGCCACCACTTGCTTATCGAGAACTTTTAAAATGGATTTTCTGCAAGAAGTTTAGTGTAACCTTAATGTAAGAACACGCTGACTCGTAACTATATAATGTAAATTACACACTCATTTACAATTTCAGCGTGTTTTACATTAAGGTGAACTAGAAATCTGCAGTACACTTTCGCTTGCTTGTGGAAGGCACTCAGGGGTAACAGCTTGTAATTTGTACCTTCTCAAGGCGCGCTCGGTGTAAAGCACACAGGCGCCATGAGAAGGTACTCGGGGTTAATGAGTCAACTAAAAGGTGTGTTTACTAGCCACATGTATTTATATTTGTTTTGCTATTTATGATAAAATATTAATTAAAGCTTTGTAATAGTTTTGATAATATGTTTGGTTCTTTTGACTTTTTGTGTACAGCTTCTTAGCCAATATATGCTGTGTTACCATGTTCTTGTATTCTGACCAAGATAATTTGGATCTGTACATCCAGTTTTTAGCTATGTAAATTTTTAATAGGGTGCATATTGTTATTATAATGTGTTTGTTGAGACTGTTATTATTACTTTTGAAATTATGGAGTATTGCTGTCTCCCATGACAAAGTAGATTTTGAGTAGCCTGTTTTTTCTAAGAGGAATCTCAGTGAGCACCACAATTTATAAACTGTTTTACAACTCCAGAAGATGTGCAGGATATCAACTTCTTTATTAGGACAAAAGTAACAATAAGATGACTTAGATGGGTTAAATTTAAGGTGTACAGGTGTATGGTATGCATTGTTAAAGATCATAATCTGGGTGTAAATTAGGTTCTTAAATGGCATCAATTTCATAGTATTTCCAAAGGCTAATTCCTTCTGGTTGTCTGTCATGTTACTACCTTTTCCTTCCCAATACTTTGAGAATAGAATTGATTTTTAAATTTAAGTTTTACTATTAATTTATACATATTTGAGAGTATTTTCTTTTTGTACAAAAGTAGCTTTTGAATTTATTGTGCTAATTTAATATCTTGCTCAATTGCATTGATATCCTTGGTTATATTGTTAATTAAGTATATGATTTGTTTAATTATCACATTATATTTATTGCTTGCTCTAAGTTCTTGATTTTTTCCATTGTCCCATACTGTATAATTTATATATTTACATTACTATAGATAGATATAAATATAGATAAAGTAGAATAATAGATTAATAAAAGATTAAAAAAACACTCTTTTGCTTACCACTGCGGTGTGTTACAGGCCTTCCTTTCTAATATGGAACTGCAGTGAATATTCCAAATATGATGAGTTAATAAATGATTTGGTAACACTAGAAATGCTTAAATGTACATAGGCCTCATCTAATAGGGAAAATTTTTGGACCATTCTTTAGTGAAATCATAAATAATTTGAGTACCTCACTGGCAAAGTAACACATCTCTTTCTTAAAGAATGTGGCCATTGATGATGTAAACTGACTTTGGCTTAGTAAAGCATCTTCCTTTCTAAGAAGGAGATTTCACTAGGCAGTTACTGCCAAATTCTGTGATCATAAAAGAAAGGTGCATATGTGTGTGTGTGTGTGTGTGTGTGTGTGTGTGTGTGTGTGTGTGTGTGTGTG
>NC_056741.1:117861363-117863301 GCF_019279795.1 Protopterus annectens | reverse complement strand
AATGACTACACACACACACACACACACACACACACACACACACACACACACACACCATACACACACACACACACACACACACACACACACACACACACACACACACACACACACACACACATTTTCTATGTTCTTTTTTTAATTTTGTTTTAATTTTACACCCACTAAACAGTAAAACTGCTGTTTAGTGAGCATAAAATAATGCTGAACGTTCATACATCTAAACTGTACAGATTTTCACAGAATGTCCAGATTTTGCCTCATATTTTTGGTAAATTTTTCTTAAAATTCTGGTTTTCTGGCCGATTACTGGCACATTGTGATTGAAGTTAGAAAATAATGACAGACATTTGTGTTTCAGACTTCATACCGTTCAGACAATTCATGCTAATGCAAAACCTTTTACCCTATCAATGTTCTAATAGCAGTATTAAAAAGTGTCCCTATTTTTGGGCCTTTGTCCCACTTTTTCTTATTATTTTGTCCAGATTTCTTGCTCTTAGAGGTGGGAAGATGTGTCTGTTAGATTATTTATAGTCCGAGTTCCACAGTAGCTTAATATGCTGCCATGAAGTGGCAGACTTGTTTTTCAGCTGGCATTACTTGTACATTAACATGCTGCTGGAGAACATTCATTCTCCAGTCAGAGTGGTGATGTACAAGTCACCCATTTTCTAAGATTCAGAATAATTTACTAGAGATTTCAGTTCATATATCTATCTATATACATAGATAGGCAGATCTCTCTCTCTCTCTCTCTCTCTATACACACATATATATACATATATATATATATACTCTATACACACATATATATTATACTGCACATTATATATATATATATATATATATATATATATATATATATATATATATATATATATGGGTAAGTATTACTTCACCTAAAACTCATTTCACTGACAAGTAACACAATAAGGCAGGTCAAAGGTATATGTCCTTTTCCCACTGTAGTGCGATCCTGGTGTTAGTATATATAGTAATGGGGGTGTGGGGGTATAGCCCCCCACCAAGTTGACTTTTGTCAAATAATGTAAAACAAAATCAGACAACATAAAACCAAAATAAGGGCTGCACCCCACACACACCCTAACTATATATACTAACACCAGGATCGCACTACAGTGGGGAAAAGGACATATACCTTTGATTTGCCTTATTGTACTACTTGTCAGTGAAATGAGTTTTAGGTGAAATGAACTTTAGGTGATTTGGTTTCGATGGTTCTATATTAGAACATCTAAGTTTCAAAACTTTGAATGTTCTAATATCGAACCCTATACAGCAAAAGCTGAAAACATCGAACATACATAACAGCGATTTTTTTCCTAGGGGAATAAATTCGCTGTTCCAAAACACATACACACAACACAAGCACACCAAACAAACAGCAATCCACACACATACACCTAAAATTTTACACCTAACCCTACACTAAACTATACGCACATCACTAACTATCCACTTACCTTAACCCAAACCCTAATCCTAAGGTCCGTCACTATCACACACTCACCTCACCCGCGCCCTCACCCTAACTCACCTAATCCCCCCTAAACCTCCCATCCACACAATCGCACACATACCTAACCCACTCCCTAACCCTAACTCACCTAACCCACCCTAACCCTCACGTCCACACAATCGCACACATACCTAACCCACACCCCAGCCCTAACTACCTTAATCCGCACTCAATCACACACTTACCTGAACCCGACCTGTAACTTTCCACCACAGTGCTGAAAATACCGAAGTAACAGAAACGAACAACTGAATTCTTTCCCTAGGAAAAATCTGGTTTTCTGTTGCTTCGATATTTTCAGCTTTCGCTGAATAGGGTTTGATATTAGAACATTCAAAGTTTTGAAACTTCTATGTTTTAATATAGACCCAATTAGCACAACAAATTCAAAAGCT
>NC_056741.1:117713863-117856363 GCF_019279795.1 Protopterus annectens | reverse complement strand
TGTGATGGCAGGTGGATACCAAACAGTGTATTACAGTTCTTGGTGGACTAGATCAAAGGTGAGGTGATTGTTGACCAAATGTCCTTAACAGCTATGACAGAGAATCAGAAAAACCTGGCACCGGTGGCCAAAGGGCAAGATATTCCTATTACAACACACATTCTGACATGTGTTAATGAGAAGGTATGACAGGGAGTTGATAGCCTTGTTTGAACTTTAGGATGGGCTCAAAGAATTGATAGCCTTGTTTGAGCTTTAGGATGGGCTCAAACTATAGTTAACACTCAGCTTTCTGAGATTTGACAATGGAGCTGTCCACCCTAGGGAAGAGGTGGCCAGTTAGGATTAGGGCTAGGACATGGGATAATTAGGTTCTGGGGTTTCTATGTTTTATGGCAGTAAATGCAGAGGAACTAGGCATTGCAGTTGTTAGTGTATTTTTTTGGCTGTCAAGAAGGTGTAGGGGCAACTATTGTTACCATATTTTTGGCTGACAGAAGGTGGAGAGACAGATATTGTTACCATATTTTTGGCTGTAAGGAAGGTGTGGGCACAGCTGTTATTACTGGTGGCAGGAAGGTGGAGATACAGTTGTTGATACTATTGTTTTTGCTGTAAGGAAGGTACAGGTACAGCTGTTGTTACCATATTTTTGGCTATCAGAAGGTGCAGACACAGCTGTTGTTACCATAATTTTTAGCTGTAAGGAAGTTGCAGGCAAAGCTGTTGTTGTCATACCTTTTGACTGTCAGAAAAGTGAAGACAGCTGTTGGTAGCATATGTTTGGCTTTCAGGAAGGTGCAGGCACAGCTGTTATTACCATATTTTTGGTTGTCAAAAGGTGCAGACACAGCTGCTGTTACTGTATTTTTGGCTGTCAGAAGGTGCAGGCACAAGTGTTGTTAGCATATTTTTGACTATCAGGAGGGTACAAAAACAGCTGCTGTTGCCATATTTTTTGGCTGTCAGGAAGGTGCAGGCACAGCTGTTGTTACCATAATTCTGGTTGTCAGAAGGTGCAGACACAATTACTGTCACTATAGTTTTGGCTGTCAGAAGGTGCAGACACAGTTGTTGTTACCATATATTTGGCTGTAAGGAAGGTGCAGACACCGCTATTGTTACCATAGTTTTGGTTATCAGAAGGTCCAGACACAGCTGTTGTTACCATATTTGTGGGTGTCAGAAGGTGCAGACACAACTGCTGTTACTATATTTTTGTCTGTCAGAAGGTACAGAGACAGTTGTTGTTACCATGTTTTTGGCTATAGAAGGTGCAGACACAGCTGTTGTTAGCATATTTTTGGCTATCAGGAAGGTGCAGGCACAGCTGTTATTACCATATTTTTTGGCTGTAAGGAAGGTACAGGCATTGCTGTTGTTACCATATTTTTAGCTGTCAGGAAAGTGTAGGCACAGCTGTTGTTACCATATTTTTGGCTGTCAGAAGGTAGAGACACAGCTGTTGTTAACATATTTTTGGCTGTCAGAAGGTGCAAGCACAGATGCTGTTAGGATTTTTTTTTATGATCTGGAAGGTACAGAGACCTGAGGGGTGGCAGTGCCAACCTTTGATGTGATCAACCATTTAGAAAGCTGAAAGCTGTTGATAAATTATTCATATGGGAAAGCATACACACAGACAAATGGCTACGAAGAATGACTGATAGAGCAGGTGTAGTATCTAAAAAGGATTAGGAGGGAGTGGGTGATGGCCATAAATTCTTCCGGGCTTTTAATATGTCAAGATGTGCAAGGCCAGTGTTTAGATTTGCACATTGTGCTGTTTTTGTTGTGGTCAATATAGTGGCATGAGATGTTGGTGCATAGAAGGTGTTCATACAGGTTGTGGCCCAGTAGCTACACAAGAGTTTCATAGGGGTTTTGGGCACCTCCACTCAGAGGGCATGGGGATGTTACACCACCCAAATGAATATTGCTTCTTTGTGGTGGGGCTGAGAGACCAACCAGCTCATAATTGATAAGATGCGAGAGGCCTTGTGGTTCTGACTGGAATGCTACACCGATTATCTTGTGGTCAGAGATTTGATAATAGGTTTTGCAGAGGGATTTAATTCATTCTGTGTGTGTGTGTGGGGGGGGGGGGATCTGGCAAGACATGTAATAATTTACAGTCAGTGAAAAGTCAGGAGGTGATACTGCAGGTCTTGCTAGATAAGGAGGAACAAACAGGTTGGACAAGGGTTCCTTTGTCACAATATGAGTCTTATAGGATATCACCTATGGGCTTGGTGTGCAAGAAAAATAACACAAGAATTCCAGTTGATTCACCATCTTTCATTCATTGATAGGAATTTGGTCAATGAACATACAGACTGAAGGGTAGGAAAGGTTCAGAATGTATAACTGGATGATGTTATGGGGGCTATTAAGTCAAGTGAAGATCCAGGGTTGGTAAAACTGAATATCAAGTCAACTTTTCAGTTTCTATTTGAAAGCAAACAGGGCTAATGCAAGTATGGGATGACCTTGAAAGGGATGTTTTACGTTGACAAAGCAATGCCTATGCATTGTGAAATAGTATACACTATCTTTGAGACATTTAGCTTGGCACTGATGGGGATGACAATGTATTACATGGCTGATTTTCTGCTAATGGGTGCTGGTAAAAAAGGGTTATCTGTTGCATTGAGCAATTTTGTAGGACATACCTTTAGCTAAGACTAGAAAAGAAGATCCAGATAAGGTTATTGTTTATTTGGATTTGGTGGTGGTTGAAGAGAATGGCTTGTTTAGATTGTCACATGATAAGCTGAAAAAGTTTAGAGGGAGGTTTGAGAAATAGCTATGTGGTACTAAGGTCAGCGTTAAGCAATGGAACTTTTAGGCTTGCTGAGCTTTGAGTACAGGGCCATATTGGCAAGTAGGGCCTTTAATAGGGTCATGTCTAACTTACTGACAGGTAGTAGGAAAAAGCAACATAACATGAAAGCCAATAGAATGATTAAGAACAATTTTAGTATTTGGATGGTGTTGCTAGAACATTTTAATGGGGTGTCAATGAGGCGAGGTGTCTGGGTGTCTTCTGACAATTTGCACCTGTATACTGATATAGCTAGAAAAGGTTCTCCCATTCTATTCTCAGCTGGAGTGCTTTCTGTGTGGAGTCTGCATGTCCTCCCCGCAATCGAGGGGTGTTCGAAAGACATGTGTGAATGGGCGTGCCTTCGTTGAAAGTTGGGCATCAGGCTGGCACCACGGCACCATAAAAATCGACTGCCAATCATTAGCGGACCAGAGTTCAGCTGTGGCGACCCCTAACTGGGAAAAGCCGAAAGAAAAACAACATACTGATATAGCTAGAGTGCTCAGGGTAAGAGTTTACTATCAGGGGAAGTGGTTTGTGGCCAGCTGGCCTGTGGAGTAGCCAGAAGAAGTAAGGGAGGATTCTACATTTTAGAGTTAATACCAATATGAGCAGCAATCATAATGGGGTAGGAGTTCTTGTCAAAATGGGGTAGGAGTTCTTGTCAAGCAAGAAAGTTGTTTTTCATTCTGACAATAAGGCAGTGGTACAGGCTTTGGCTAGGAAGTTGGTATGTGGTACAGGCTTTGGCTAGGAAGTTGATATATTGTACAGGCTTTGGCTAGGAAGTTGGTATAGTCAGTTTCTCTTCAGCTTTTGCTTAGAAAATTGGTTTTGTAGTGTTTGAGCATTCATTTGTCTATGTCTGATGAATATATACCTAAAAATCTTAACTTAGTGACTGCTAGTTTTTCTTGGTTTCAGTTCTGCATATTTTGAGCCATTATGCAGGAGGAAGGGGTACAGTTGTCAGTGATCCTGGAACAGGTTTGGAGAACTAGCAATCTGTAATAGGTTGGCTTGTACAGCAATCGTGGGCTGTATTCATGCATAAGGCATATGGTGGTGCTTAAAAGAAAAAAAAAGCATTTTACTATATAAAGCCAACCACAAATTTGGCTATTGACTTATTACAGTTAGATCTGCCCTCCCATCTCTTTTATTGAAGAGCAATAAACAATAAAACAAGAGAAAAAAAAACACTCCACTGCAATAGTGTTCAGCTTATTATAGTCAGATCCACTCCCTAGTTCTTCCATCGAAGAGCCATAAAGAAAAAAAAATGGAAGTTCCTTCTGCTGGCACACCAACCAGATGGCCAGATGTATGACATGTCCCCCCTCCTGCCCCAGTCATTCGGGTCCCATTTCTGTTTCCTGCCCAACCCTCCTTCAACACATTTTATGAAAAAAATATTTATTCTTTAGACTGTAATAAACTGCTTGCAGCAAATGTAACAACCCGTTTCTACAGTGTATATCCTGCCTGAATGGAGGTACTCATGTTTTAATTAAAAAACAATCTTGTTTTAAATTGTAACAAACTGCTTGCTAAACATGTAGCAAACAGTTGCTACAGCTTTTTTTTTTTTTTTAATTTTAGTCTGTAGCAAACTGCTTGCTACAGCTCAAACCACACACTGGGGGCTACAGTGCTCATGTTTGACTGCAAATGCAATACTGGTGTTATATTAAAGAGTGATTGGGACTGGCTGATTGCACACCTCCCTCAACATTTTGCACCAGGGGCAATTGCTTCTCTTGCCTGCCACTCAATATGCTGCTGTAAAGGATGGTCAAGGTAGGGTAAGACTGAGGGTCCTGGCTACTAACAAGTCATTGCCAATAATTAAATAGTTGTTAAGGTTAATTTTAAGGGGTTAGTATGAGGTTTTGGTGACAGAAGAAATTACACGATGGGCAATGTGGCAAGTTTTCTTGTATGTTGGAGAGTTTTTGGATTAGTGAGCTTGTTGTGTTAATTTGGTTAAAGCCGTTCTCAAGCAACTCAAGCAGGATAAGAACAACAGATAATCTTGTGTTATAATGATGAGGGTTTTATTGTGTGCAGTGCATTCATGTAAGGAGTGGAGTAGGTTGTCTTGGGGCAAAAGCAAGTTACTGGTCTTTCTTTTTTTTACACCTGTTGAAGGTTCAGGTGTCAGTGGGTCACTTTGAGGTGATCTTGAAGAGGGCTTTCAGTAGCCAAGATATTGCTCATGATGGGTATTCATTACATTCCTTTTGGATTGACAGGATTTGAGAACTAGCATATGAAGGCAAGTCTGTTGAGGTTATTAAAAGGAAACCGAGATGGATATCTAATGCTTGTAGACCTTAGAAAAGGTAATTGGTTGGTTTGTCTATCGAGTGAGTTATATAGTTTCTTTTGTTGTTTTTCATGGCAATGACTATTACTTATCATAGGGCATTCACAGTTTATTGGAGGAGTGAAATGAGAAATTGTAAGACCTGGCGGTCATTTACTAGGTCTTGACCTCAACCAGTGGGGTATTCATTGGAAAGGTGTCAGAACATTGCAGTGGTCTGAGCTTTTGTCTATGATGTATGATTTGTGGTTAATGGGTCATGGTCCATTAATTATTGTTTATCTGGGAGGGAAACAACCTGAGATGTATTCTTAACCATAAACTGCTGCCATTTATAGTTAGAGATCTGCTAATTTTCAAACAAATGTTTCCTGATGTAATGATTGTCTAGTCATCAGGTTGACTTGGAGATGGACTATTAAGATAGCAGCTACAGAGGCAGCAAGACATTTTTCAAATCACAAAGTAGCTAGATTGTTGGCTTCAGTAGGTGTTAAGGTTTTAGGGCTTTAGGATTTCAGTGATAGGAACCCACTGTGACATCATGCAAATGGACTACACTTAGTGATGAGGGCCTTGATATTTTCTACATGTACTTGTCAGATTTGGTTAATGAATTTGGTGGAAGTCTTAGTTGATTTAATGTTATTTTGGTTAGGGCAAGAAGGAAAATAGTAACCAGGCTACAATAGAGGTGGGCTTGTGGATGGAACAGGACATGGTTCTCTGAGATGGAGGCTTCCATTTCCCCGTTCTCTTTCCTGAGTCTGAGGAAGGAGATATGATTGAGCAGTATGGAAACACTGCACTGATATGCTATTTCACTCGAGTTAAGTTAAGTGAAGGTTATGCTGCTAAGTTTTGTGGATTGTGCTGTAGGTGAGCAGTGCACACTCACTGCCCATGTGGAAAGCTGAAGGTGAGTTTTTTGTACCAACCTACTGGGTTTGTTTTTGTTTTCCTGTGTGATTGCTATCCATATATAAAATATAATTTTGGTGATTTAATGATTTGTTATTGCATGAATTGTTCAATAGAGCTGATTGTACCTGTGTGACTGCCAGCCCAGCTCTCTGTAATTTTGTAAATAATTATATGTCATTTGTGAATATTAATATGATTCATATGCTTGTCTTACAAATGTAAGAGAACTATGTTATGTGTATATTAAACTACTGCTGCAGAAGTGTGTGTTGAACAGGGTTTGTACAGTACTGAGTTTCAAGGATGTGTCCACAGTGTACCCTACTGCAAAAAAACAGAAATGTATATACCTGTGCAAATGCATGTTTTAATAGTAGAAGCTGGAACATACAGAGTTAACTTGCAAAACTTCAAGAAAATAAGTTGAAATTAAAGTGTTTTATGATTGTGTTATCTCTTAGTTCAGTTCAGCAGCAGACACAATGTCTACAGCTAGAAGTTTTTGTATTGTCTTGAAACAGAAATAATTACTAGGTTTCAAATGTAAAAGCATTTTATTGTTTTACGATTTCCAAGTTCTGCAAACTTCTGAGAGACATGTACTTCTCACACAGAGATATTAAAAATCTGTTGGTATCTGTTTAGACTGGGAACTGAAGTTAGGTGACAAAGAGTGATGTCATCCAAGCTAACTCAACAGTAATGTTTATTATTAATTTAAGAACGCTGTCAGAGAGAGAATGGGCATTGTGTATCTTGTTTTGGACCTAGAAATATCCACGCATCACTTCTGCCTGTTTGTTGTCTGTAAGTAAGACTTAGGGCATAGTATCTCTCTTAGAAATAGATAGGAATATAGTAAAGATTAGCTTAGATGTTTTCTGTATTTAATTGAGAATGTTCTGCAATTTTGTTTTAAAATATTTCCTGTAATTCTGAACTCTGAAGTAACCGTGCTGTTTTAGTATTGTCTTGTTCTATTATTATTTATTATTAAATATATTTAAAACTATATTTGTGGCTGATATTTGTGAGTCATATTTAAGCTCTTAGAGTCCTTGCATATGCATTTGGTGACACTGTACAGGCTACTCCTAATAGCCTGGTGCTTGGTCAAAAACTACCATTTGGATAATAATAACACTACACAGTAGGATTGGTCACCTTTTAGTAAGGGCCTTAAAGTAGCTGATAAGTAAGGGTGGCTGCTGGCAGCTGGTACTACCTTATAGTCTCGGCAGAAGGGGGCATAGCTAGTAAACCTGTGCCAGTCTTTCCCAAGTGTGTGTGTGTGTGTGTGTGTGTGTGTGTGTGTGTGTGTGTGTGTGTTTGTATATCAATCAAATCTGAAAGTGTGCATATGTCAGCTACTTGGGCAGGGACATGAAGCACTAATTCATCTGTCTCCCCTGGGCTTTGGGCTTTGGGCTTTAGGCTTCTGGCAAAGGCTCTTGCGTTCCCCCATAGTGTCTTTTTTAGGAAAAGTCATGAGGACAAAATTACTAACATGAAAAAATTCTTCTAAATGGAATTTAAAGGTCTTGCTGCTAAATGCTAGGAGTCTTAACATGAAACTGCACTCATTGCAAGCATTCCTTGCCCTGGAAGATGCTGACATTTGTGCAGTCACTGAAATCTGGTTCAGAGCTACAGAGAGCACCCCACCCTTACCAGGTTACTTGTTCTATCATACTTTCAGACCCCAAACAGAGGGCTACAAAGCCAAAGAATGTGGAGTTTCAATATTTATCAAAGACATACACACCTCCAGGCTGGTCAAACCATATGACACACAGGAGACACTCCAGGTGCAGTTAACTGTTGACAAACCACCTTTTCAAATCATAGCTAGTTACAGACCCCTGACCATGACTCAGGAGGCCCACTCAACCTATCTGGACTTACTTGACTAGACCCTGGGTGACTTTAACTACCCAGTCATAGAGTAGAAGACCTATTCTAGCTCAAACATGAATGCCCAGGCATTCCTCAACTTCATCAGTGCCACTGTATTGGATCAGCTGGTCAACACCCCTAAAATAGGTGAAAATATCCTGGGCCTGGTACTAAGCAACATGAGAAGCCACTGTAGCACTCCTACAGTGTCATCCTCCTTGGTAAAATCTGACCATAAAGCAATCACTTTCAAAGTCACCAAGGATTGGTGTTGGGGTCTCAACTGTTTGGGATATACTGAGGCCTAAGCCAAAACCAGTAATCTGTGGCTGACCAAGTTTGCAGATGACTGCAAGCTGGGCAGTGTCATACATTCCCCTAGTGATGTGAACATCCACCAAGAGGGCCTTAAACAAACTAATGACTGGTGCCAAAAGCATGGCCTTAAACTGAATGCCAAGAAATGCATCATTATCCCCTTTGGGGAAAATGGTGTCCCACTAATTAACACACTAATAACAACTTGCTAAGTATGCAATCAGTCATGAGGGGCTTGGCCACCCAGGTGATAGCAGCCTGACCTTTGACAACCATGTTGCCTCCATTGTACGGAAGGCTTTCTACATGTCCCACCTCATAAGTAAGGGTATTTCATCCAGGAACAAGGAGGTCATAACATCCCTGTACTCCTCCCTTATCAGACCCATCCTCGAGTACAATGCCCCCTTCATCATGTACCTTGCCAAGCACATGCAGCAGTTGGAGAAACCACAGAGGTTCCTGACCAGGAAAATCCAGGGTCTCAAATACCTGTCCTATACAGATAGGCTAAAAGCCCTATCCCTCTACTCAGTCTCATAAAGACTGCTCAGAGGTGACTTGTGTCTGGCATAGAAGGCCATCTCAGACTCAGTCTTGATGGAGTTGCTGCATATCCGTAAGTCAAACTCCACTCGTGCAACCCACATGCAAGGTCTCAACCTGGTCTGTGACATTAATAGAACTTGTTGGCGGGATAGATTTGTGTCCCAATGACTCCCCCATCTGTGGAATAGACTTCCTCTCCATGTCGAGCAGAGTATCTCACTAGCCCTCTTTAAGTGGAACCTGGATGACTGGATGGGAAACAGAAAATATACCCCTGAGATCCCACCTTTCTCCCTACTGGGCAGGGAAAACAGGTGCTGACTTTGTGGGAACATGGGTGAAATTCTTGGCTAGGCTTACAAGTGTCTCTGGGAAAATAGCCTGGTATCATCCTATGAACCTATGAACCTATGACAGAGAGGGTGCTGGTTGTCTTAGCTTGGTCACTCAGCTGGGACCTTAACCCTATAGCTGTGCCAGTGGGGAGTCTTATTGGGGATCTGAAGAAAGAGGGAGAAACCAGCCGCAGACTGACTGTGATCTTTGGGTGCTCTTAAGGAAAATTGTACTTTAATGTGTGTGTAATTGTCATCCTCCCATTGTGTATGTCCCTCATTGTTGCCAGTGGTGAGGACTGAGGCTCCTTAATTACTGGGCCAGTGCAGGGCATCACAGTACCACAGCTTGTTTTTTATGTCTAGGGCTAATGGGGTCATAGACAAATTAACTTGTTTGATTTAGTAAGTGTATGCATATTATTAATTTACTTTGCTAAGTGGAATATTTTGACTGAACAAAATACATTTTCAGTGAAGGTTAAGGTAGACAAGCTTCAAATGAAAATATGGTACACATGATTGTTGTATATTACCAAACTCATAAACACAAAACTAAAATATACTATCAAAGATAATAGCATATCGGGAAACACATTTTTGTTGAAGTGCAATAATGTATTATATCATTTCATAGGTCCATCCATCCATCCTCAACCCTTTTCCCATTTTACACATGGGGTCGGGATGTCATTTCAGCAGTAACAATCATCTCAGGCCAAGGTTTACACCACCTGGTGGCTAGCCCTGCAAATCATTTCATAGGTCACTCATAAAAAATGATACTTACTTTACATCAGAATACAAACTGCATTTATACTATGACATATAATATGGCAGAAGATTAGCAGAGGTTATGTTGTTACCAGAGCTGAAGCTGATATATAATAATTCTGGCATTTCTGTTTAATAGAAGCAAGGAAAATAGTCCCTGCTACTTGACATTAAATGATAACAACATACACAGACTGACTGATGTAAATCTTAAAAGGGGTTGTTCAACTGGTAACAAATCTTGTTTTTCTCACCTGTTCCTCACCACTTTTGATCATCACTAAATTAGACTGATTTTTTTTGCACTTGTTCTGAGCCTCAGACCAGGTATAATGCTTTGAGGAAAAGTAGTAACAGCTTTGAGCAAATGTCTTCCAATCTTTTAGGCAGCACTCAGACCGCTTTCCTGAAAGACAGCATAATATATAAGTGGGTGAATATTCAACAGTGATGTGTAATATACAGAGTATTCAAAAGTGTTCACAATGATTGCACACTTAATCATTGTGTCCATTGTAAATCAATTATATTCCAATAGAAAAAAGTCTGGCTTTCTATCAAGATATGCTAATTTACTTCATTAATGAAACATTTTATGTTGGACAGGGCAGAAAAATAATGAATATAAGGGACATTCTGCAAAAGTCTGGACAGTTGAGACTTTTGATTACTGATAATATGATCACTCACCCTATCCATAACCATACCTCTCAACTGCCTAATCATTTTGCAGAATCTCACATTTCACTTTTTTTGTCCTGTACCACATAACATTTTTTATCAGCCAGTAATGCAAGACATTATAGTTTTATACTTACTCTGAAAATGGCATTGAGAGAGAGAGAGGCAGAGAGAGGGAGAGAGAGAAAGAATTAATTCCCTTTTGTTGCACCGTACTGAAGTGGAAAAACGCTAAAGTGCCATTATACAATGGTATTATTTAAGAAAGGTAAACAATTTCTTTCTTAAATGATACCATTCTATAATAGTAATAACTCATGCCTGTATGTGGAAATTTCAGGATTATCCCACGGATGGCTTTGTTTAAAAACTCAGGCTTTGCCCTCATGAGCATCCACACCAAATGTGGGTAAATCCTGATACACCCACACATAGTCATGGATTTTTGCTAAATAAATAAATAAATAAATAAATAAATACATCTATCTATATAGACATATGTATAGATAGATTAAAAAAACAAAACAATGTAATTCCTCATAAAGATGCATTGACCAACCACAATATCTATAAATCGTCCAGCTACAAACTATCCTAGTAATCAACCTCAAATAGGTGTGGTATAAAAACACATAATTTAGTACAAAGTAGAAATAACAAAAATATACATAGGCATCATCAAAAAAACTCTGTATATGTTGATTTCACCAGCCTTGCAAAAGTAAACAAACCAAGTAAGAAATGCAACTCAAAGGCCTTAAAGATGGAAACAAAATCTTCAAGACATTCATGGAAAGCAAGCTCATGAGCTACAATGGCAAAGTATGATATATATAGAAAAGGCAAATTAAAAAAAAATGAATGAATGACACCAGCATTTAGAAAAACAAAACACGAAAATAGAGCTAATACATATTTTCATACATACCATAAAATTTACCCGCTGACTCCACTGGAAAAAACAAACTATTAACATAAACCTTAACACATACAAAGCATTTCCACTTCAATAGATCATAAAAGACTCAAAACTAAAATCAGTATAATTAAAAAACTTGCAAAAAAGCAAAATATAATTTCAGCACAAAACCACATATACTAGTAGCAAAGACAAATGTAGTCAGTACAAATACTTATACAGCAGTGACAATTCTTGACAATACAGCTGCACTCAATGCCTCCACAAGAAACAAATTCAGACATAGCAACTCCTAAAATAAGAATTCTTACAAATATGTGAAAAACTACAATATTTGATATAGTTCAGTGATAAAAAAATTCAAATGAAAGAATAGGAAACAAAAGAGAAAACAGATGCATAATATAAGATTGAAAAAATAACTGACAATTAAAACAACGTAGAAAATAGCAACAAAAAGAAAGAGCAAACACAAAAAAGAAAGAAAATAAAATTATCAAGCTATGGGTAGCAAAAATACATTTTTGATTTTAGAATACCAAGATGAAAGCTAAAGAGGCTACTTAGTATTGGCCTCTAAATAGGTTTTTATGCCAGGAAATTTAAGACAGCAACAGTCATCTCTCTGCACAAAAGATGGGATGTCAATTGACATGAGTAGTTATAGATCCATAACTCTGACAAGCTTCATCTGTAAGGCTATGTAGAGGATCAATGTAGAATTAATAAATAGGGGAATAGGTAACCTACAAATGTTTGTCCCAAGTCAGTTTGGTTTTGTTGAGTGCAGATTTTGCCTACTTAATCTGAATGCCTTCTTTGAAAAGGTTACCTAAACAATGGACAAGGGAAAATAAATTCACACTGCATATCTACGTCTTTTATACAAAAACTCTGAGAAGCGTGGAAATCCCTAAACTGTAAGAAGTCAGTTTTATTTCAAAAAAAGGAAGTTAAAATCTTTTATTTCAATTCTGCTTACTTATTTTCAGTTAAACTTATAGTGAGCTGGGTGATGATACTTTTTTTATACTTGTCTGCATTTGTTTTGTGTTATCTATTTGTATTTTTTACTTGTTTTGTACGTTAGTCTTGTAGCTTAATCTGGTGTTATGGGAGAATTATGAATTACTGCAAGGTATGATCATCATTTATGCATTAATTTTCACTTTTGTCTCCATAAGTAGAATTACTGCTGGATCTGAGCCTCACTTAGTCATTTATTACTGCATTTTCCATTAACACTCTTACTGCTATAACTCCGCATAATTTGATGCTTTGGCCTGAAGATAGACTGCAGTAATGGTAGCACTGTAATTTTTGCTTCTGTGCTTTTACAGATGTTTACACTTCAGTTCTGCTGCTAGAGTCTTATATTCTGTTTATTGTATTTCAGCTTAAGGTTGTACTTCAGTGCTTTTCTGTTTGTTACATTGTTACTTTATTTTCCCTTTTCTTGTATCTGCTGTCCCCACTGATACATTAAGTACTGCTCTGCCAATGTTGTATTCGCTCTGGAGTGGGTTGTCTGCATAAGAGCTGTTTTTTCTCTAAGAGAGCTGCAAAAATTATATACAGCCTTAGACATCCAGGTCTGAGGCTCAAATAACCTGTACCAGGTGCAAATGAAGACACCTTGAACTACAGTACACCCCTGTCCAAATAACAAGACATTTCCCAATGCCTTAGAAATAAGTCCACCTGAACAGCATTCTAAAACAAAACTCTGAGCACTTATAGTAACCTCTACCTCCCCTGAGTCATTCCTTTCAAAACTATGAACCAGCATATCCCCACAACTTCTGTAGCCAGCCTGATTGGGATGGCTATCTTGAGAAAGGGTAAGACTTGTCTCATGCTGTTAGATGATCAACTACTACTCAAACAGCATAATACAGTGTGAGATAGGTGTGCAAACATAATGTCCAGTGAGGCAAAACTATCACACATAATCAACTTGGACACCAAAATTGTAAGCAGTTCACCACATACCTTGCTAAGTCCTTCACAATACACATAATCCATCATATGCTGAGGTTCTAAAGATTAACTTGCCTAAACCTCAAATACATTCAAATCACAACACATGCTTAAAGCAAACTCAACAAGTTAAACTTACTAACTCACATAGTATTGGGAGTCACAAAGTCACAGATGTTCAGCCCATCAGGCAGGTATCTACCCAGCCAAATACTCCATTTATAAGTGACTCCATTGTAAGACATACAGCTCTTACTTGGCTGAGCAAGGAAAGAATGATGGTCAGTTACTTGTATGGTGACAGGATCCATCAGATGACACACACACACACACACACACACACACACACACACACACACACACACACACACACACACACACACACACACACTCTCTAGTCCTTGAAAAAACTACTGGTATGATTCTGTTACAGTACATGTGGGTGTCAATGACTTGAAATGTATCATTCTGGACTATATGTGGAGAGACATGATGGAGCTCCCAAACTATGTGTCCCAATCAAGTATGAGCCTAGCACTGAGCAACATTCTTCCTTCTCCAAGGATAATGCCACAATATGAACAAAAATAATAGACTTCAATAATTGATTAAGTTTCTGGTGTCATTTGAAATTTTGTACAATATACTAGCTAGCTACAGACCTTGTTCTATGACCAGAAAAGTCACAATGTTTATCTACAGGAACTGAAATCCCTCAGTATTAAACCCAAAACCATTTTCTTAGGTGATCTAAACTATCCAACTCTTGACTGAAAAACATACATCATCATTAGAGCACAAGCACATAGATTCCTGGACTTTGTTAATACAAATACCCTGGAACAATTAGTCAGAGTACCCGCTTGTGGGAACGGCATCTTTGATCTTGTTCTTAATACTATTGCGGCATCATGTATCATCTATCTTCATCACTTGATAGCTCTGACCATGAAACTGTCTCCTTCAAAATAAAATTTAAACCAGATACGCCTTCCACCCAAGATACCGCCAGAAATTTTGCAAAACAACTACCTACTAGTATGTGATACACTGGTAATCTTGAAATCTCCACCAAACCAAGTTAACTCTGCTAAATGTAGAAATGTACACCAGTAAACTATACCATCATATAAACATCAGCAGAGATGCAGCTGAGCCCTGCAGGAACAACTGAAAGGCAAACCTCAAAAAAAAAAAATTCATTAGTGGCACCATAATATTAGCAAGCTTTACAGCAAAAGGAAAACAGTTTGAGCAAAAATAAGAAGAAGAATTCCCAGAATGATACAACACTTCTCAATGAAATAAACTAACAACTCAGGAGCTTAATAAAGTCCTCCAAAGTGAAGTTTGAGGCTAAAATAGCCACCCAATCTAAAGACCATCCCCAGGATTCAATAAAATCTGTGTAGGTTCTGTGTAGAGCCTACGCGGAATGTACCAATGTATATGGCCACGCTTCCCCCTTGGCAGCACACCATGCATATTAATCATCGTGCTCTGCTAAGGGAGATCATAGTAACAGGGATATGGAATCTGTGTAGGCAGTAGTGTAGAGGCTATCCCGTGGTTGTGGATTGTCCAGGAAATTCCTGGACAGATGTTATACACAGGACAAGAATCCCTATAATGTACCCTGCTAATGTAGAAATATGTGTGGATTTTATTTTTTTTTATTTAATTTTTTTAATGCCCATTTCCATGGTGTAGTGCAGAGTGCAGAGCTGCACTTACACATACACACCTGCCAGACATCTGAAAATAGAAACTGGATGTAATTAATTATTTATTCTTGTCTGCATTTATTTATTTATTTTTAATGGGCATTTGCACGGTGTGGCATGATGCTTAGCAACACTAACAGGTAGCTTAGTAGTATATGTGAAGGTATACTGGCTGTCTCACTATCCAAGTAGGTAAATAGGTTGAGTCACGGTCTAAAAGTCCCGGGTTTGAGTCCTGAGCAGTCATACCCTTTTACATTTATTGCTGTGAAAATGTGTCAGGTGACCTAAAGGGCGGTTTAATTCAAAAATAAAATTGTTACATTTGGAAAAGCTGTGTTGTGCTAAGCACCACTTAAACATGGTCAACATCTATTCCTGTTTGCACATTGCTAAGCTCCGCTGAAATACAATTATGTGAGTTTATGCAATGCTCAGCTCCTCTAAGCTGGTTTGTGTGAGGCTAAGCAACACAGCACTTTTTTGAATGTTACAGTATGATGTGAAAGGGTGGAAAAGCAGCCTGTATTAAGACCAATAGTCGCAAATGCTGCAGCATTCATTGGTGTCTCAGTAACCTGTCAGTATGCCTGGTGGTGTTGGTGAGGGAGCATGCTTTTGGATGTAGAGGTGTGGTGTGCAGGAGTCTAGAGTGTTTGCTGGCTTCTGGTCCAGAACTGTGAACCCCGGCTGTTGCAGAGCAATTACCAGGGCTCAGAATGCAAAGCTGAAACCTGGTATCAGTTGATCTTACCAGTGCTACTGGTATCCCCCACACTGGTGAGCAGTGTCATCACCCCTACGACGACCTGAAGTGAAGGAAGATGGGAACCTTGGTCACCTGGGTCCAACAGCCTAGGACTGGGCATGCCCCACAGATATGTAAGTATGTTTGCTATACCTTTACTAAAATACAAGCTAAATCCATGCAAACCTGTTATGCATAATTATTTGTTTCTCTTGCAACAGCTGCAGCTGAACAGGCTTGCAATGTCCAGTCTCAAGCAGGGTGCCTGGCCAGAATGTGCCATGAGTGTGGTAAAAATGGATATTTTCTGATAACTGTAGTGCAATAAACAGTACACAATACCAATAACAATAAACAATAAGGTTTAAAGCAGGATTGTGGTTTGCTAAGTAATATATGCAAATAACTGCAATAGGACTCTATTCATTGCATGTGCATTCTAATTTGACTCCAGTCAACTGTAAAAATATTTTTTTTTTATTTATTATAACTGTAAAAATAAAATGAATAAAGAATGCAAAAGTAATTGCCTGATAAATGTATTGCACAACCCACAGTATGGTTCAGGGCTGTCTTCAGGCCACTTTCAGTCAAATAACGCTCTCTATTCCTCCAACTCCAGGAACAAAGTATATGGGTAAGATAGCCCACATTCTGGGCAGATATCATGTGTATAAGTGACAGATTTGAAGGAGCAATAACAATAAAGTTTAAAGCAGGATTGTGCTTTGATAAGTAATGTGTTCAAATAACTGCAGTAGGGCTGTATTCATTGCATGTGTGTTCTAATGTCACTGCAGTTAATTTTTACATTAAGTGCACATGTCCCCTGGAGGCACAGCTTTTGAGTTCTACTCCCATGCCAGCCATCTAAGACATGAGCAGCTGCCTAGTCTATTTAATGTACACAAACATACCTCTCAACTGTTATGATTTTTTGTAATGTAATGACAATTGCCCGATCTGTCTGGTCCTGAATTAGCAGATAAATGATTACCTGGAATTCAATGTATTTTCAAATCCATTTACAGAACACCTTGGTAGTAATGTACAAGCACAGTATGTGAAAGAGTTCCGTGTAGTTATGTACCTTCATCTGTTAGTGCTTGGCCCATACTATCCCATGGTAACATCTTGAGAGGTATGTACATGCAACATCATCTATAGAAGAATTGGAGTCACTGTACTCAGAACTGACACTTCACACCTGTAGAAGTATGTATTAGTAGTCTATGTAGTAATATCATCTGCAAACCCACTAGTGCTATATTTTTTCTCTCTCCACACCCCTTATCTTCTTTAATTTATTAATGTTAATTATTATTATGATTTAATATTAACATATTCTGTTAAACTGTTATGTTGGCCTTATGGGTTATTTCATACTGGTTTGCTGTTAACATGCTTACTGTTATGATATTTATTGTTGTGTTCCACATAATATACCTTAATATGTATTTGGATTAATCAATATTGTGCTCCATTATGTTAATATTAACATTGGTTTGGTTATTACTAATCTTAACGTATCATTATATTTAATTTACTATAGTGCGACAAGGTATGACAGTTCTAGGTGATCCACCTTCCTTGGCTCCTCAGGTCATGGCACCAGGGCCCAGCATGTCTGGACTGCAGCATGGTGGTGCCTTGTCTACTGCCATGCACTACCTGTGGTGTTGGGTAGTTCCACCCCAGGGGCCAGGGCTGGGCCCCCCTCTGGGAGCAGCATTGGAGCGGGCGATTTTGTCACCAGTGATGAACTACCAGGATTGGTGCACAAGATATTCTTCCAAACTTTCAGACATTGACTGTGCCAAATGGAGGGCATGCTCACCACCCTAAGGTAGCCTTGCTGACAGTCCCATGGGTGAGGACTGGATTCACACTGCTACCTTGTGGAGGCACGTGAAACTGGGATTCCACAACACCCTCCCTATCCAAGGTGTTCACCCCCTCTTGTATCACACATCAACCCTGTCTCCTCTCTTGTCTGTCTACAAAGCTTTCTCACCTTCCCAACTTGCCTTCCCTACACGTACCTATGTCCCTTCCCCAACATTCCACTCTCACATTACAAAAAAAATGGGCAACTGTCCAAAAAAAATATATTGTCCCAAACATAGGTATCTATTCCCACACGTGCCCACTAGACACATGTAATTTGGTTCAATTGGCTTGACGCTGCAGTTATGTTGTCCTCAACCCGCTCTCTGTGGGTGAAAGTCCAAATTCATCTATAAATTCTGTCAATGTGCACAGTTATTGCTGTAACAGACATGGACAGCTATGGTTCTTTCCTACACCCTTCCTGCCCATACTTAACTGCATTTCACTGTGTTTTCTACCCTGCTTGCACCCCATTTCACTACTGTCCTATCTCCCAATTTTTCTTTTCTTTAAAGATTTTTTGCACGATGCTGCACCACGCAATGAGTTGCATAGCATCACTAAGCTCAGCTAGATGGAGCTATATTGATATAATGTACAAAATGTACACCTGTGCCCTTTTTCAAACCCAAGACCATCACACCTGCAGTCCACTGCATTAGCCTGCCATACCACACAGCTGTTAATTAAAACAGGTGTTTTAAGCAAAACAGTAATTGCAAGTTACTGTCACTAAGTGTATTTAACTCATTACATCCAAGTGGTGCATCTGCAATTAATACTACTGACACCTCTAAGCATCAACTATTGCTTGCTCATATTTGCATCAATAATTCCAAAACCATGCTATGTACAAGGTTTTAAAACGGTTTCAACTTAAAGCTTACACAATGGCAAACTTAACTGCATTAATATTTGACCTCTGTCTAGTGCAGATAAAGAGATATTAACTGCTGTTTTTATGATATTAATTTGTATAGATACGATTTTCACATTTTCCTAAATATCTCAACAACCAAGTAACACAGACAGAACTCCTTAGCCTCATATGAAAGTTCTCAGCTAGATGAATAAAATGCTGCAGAAAATATGTGTGTAACTTGAGTGGTTGCTGAGATACTGCACGTTGTTTACAAAATATTACATATGTAATAGTTACTGTGTTTACTGTGACTTGTAAACTTCTGTTTAATGCTTAAAACCTAAAGAATACTAGCATCATAAAAATAGTTTTTGCTATAGGGTTTGCAATTTATACTTCTTTCATAACATAACCCCTATGATTTAAGAGATATGAACATTTGTTTGAAATGTGAGGACATAATTTGATTCTGTCAAAAGGCTTAGACTCCACCTTTGGAAGTTACAGTGCAAACTTCCTGAGCTCCATTGGAGTGAATGAATTAAGCAGAGCTGTGCATCTATGCCAGCTCAAGCAAATTTGCTGAAAGAGTAATGGAAACATTGGGAGTGTAATTTGGAGTCTGGTACAGGGCTACAACACTAGAAAGCCAGACACAGAATAATGGATGTAACTGAGGTCTCTAACAGCAGGTAAATGTGCACTTTTATCAACAACATTTATAAATACACCTGCTCAAACATTAATGGCAAAATGCATGTTCAACTGGTGGAGAAATATATCTCTATAAAACCATGCAGATAATAATGGATGTAATGGAGGTATGTCACAGCCTGTATGTGTGCACATATTTTGACAAATACATATGGTGTAGCCGTGACTCAGTAGCTCAGTCTGTTAAATGCTTTTCAAACAGTAATTTTTGCCATACATGGTCTTGGGTTCAAATCCGGTGGTATGAAGCATTTAAATTACATGACTGTGAGGCCATCAATGAATGACGGAGTCATCCAGTCTTTATCCACACAATGCATTTCAAATGCAATGTCTCCTTTTCACTGATGGAAGTCAAAGGCCTGCAGATAGGAATACAGTTGATATATCCCTATAGCAACACTATAAAGTGCATAAAGTGTAAGGTCATGCATTAATATGTATTCACAGAAGATTTTAACTTAGGTAATGCAAATGAGGCTGACTAATATCAGAGTGCAAGACACAATCATTTCATAATGATATTACAGATTAGCACAGCTGCACAAGTAACATACACACATGGCAGTCCTGGTAGTAACAAGGACTGCCAACATACATGCTCTAAATGACTACCATAATGTTGCACATGCCCAAATGGTTGGCATAATGGTATATTTACTCCCATGTTGCTCAAGGACACAACAAACATGTTTCCTATTACTCTGTTAATGTTACCATTGGCTAACATACTTACCTTAAACACATACTTTAATCTGCAGTGGAATGAATACCCTCAGTCTGGCTCTGCCTCTAAAACAAGATGGCCACAGCTCCTACAGTTTCTCTTACAGCTTGTTTTCCTGCAGCATTAAGCCTTTTTTAGAACTGTAATGATGACATGTCATTGATTTCCAGATTTGTTACACCTACAGAGGATGTACAGTACATCAAGAGTGAAATGTTTTAAGTGAGTGTGGCATACTGGTCTCGTGGCAATATCCCTTTATAGTGGTTGTAATAGCACACTTCTGTTTGTTAGGCACTGATGTCTTGATATATTATTGGAGGGGGTTACCCCTCAGGGCCATACTACAATGGACTCCTTTGTTGGGTGTGTGATCATGCAACAGTATCTGTCATGGCACAAACAGCAATAGCTGGCTATTGCTAGTATTTTTCTTGTACCCACACCCTTAGTATGTTTGCACACTGTAGAATATAACATGTGTGATCAAGCAGTGGATACTGACAGCCATTCTGTTCTTGCTGTATCTCTACATAGTGTACTCCCACAGATGTGATCCTGACATGAGTTCCCATTTTGTTTTATTTCAGGAAACATGTATGCAAGATGACATGCCACTTTTGCAGATGCCAAGTAAGATATAATCCTGGAAGGCCTCCTTCAACACCATGAACTCCTACTGTCCAGAGGGAGGCAAAACAGGCAACAGCAGGCAGCATTGTGGGCTGACCTTGTCCATGATGTTAATGCCATAGGTCACCAGAGCAGGATATATGAGTAGGTTTGACACCGTGTGACAAATATGATAAATGCTGCATGCAGAAGAGCAGCAGATGTGACCAGGGATCATGGTGTCACCAGTGGAGGGTCTGTAGTGGAACAACCACTCTCAGCCACTGAGGAATTCCTGGTGAACCTAGGAACACACAACAGTCCCCAGGCATTCATCACACTGTACTTTGTGGATGTGGGTGCCACAGTTTCCAAACCAGAGGAGCATCGCGTTAGGCTTAGTTTGATCAGCATTGGAATACTGTAGCATTCAGTGTGTCATGGTGTGCATACCTTTATATGGGTGCTAGGTGTTTGCTCTTGAGGGTGGGAGTTTAACTGCAGTTTGAATATCATGCTCAGATTTTGACTAACATAACAATTAATAAAGTAGCTACTGTAAATGTGACATATGGACATATTACTCTGTTATAGTGCAACATGCAGTGGTGTTTACATCACCTCTCTCTCAACTTTTCTCAGGTCCATCAGGAATTGGACAAGGCCATTGCACTGCTCCTGGTAAGCACAACACTGTTTTGTTACAGATGTAGAGGTACTGCAATGTATTCTCTAGTGTCATCCCAGGCCTGCTGGCTGGATTGCTGTACTGTTGGCATGATTGCCAACTGCATAGATATTTTATGACTGTGCAGACTTTAGAGTCATACCTATGCCTTGTAGGTGTGACCACACTGATAGATGTGACAGTATTGTCAGGACATTTCAGATTGCCATATGTGTCAACTGTGCATAGTCTTCACAAATGTCAACAGTGTACCTCATTGTTGCTGATGACATTGTTGTTAAAAGAGCTTTTATTTACAAGTAACTACATATATTTGTGGAAAAAAGTAATGTACTCATGTCCTACTATATGAAGTTGGGGTTTAGACAGGTCTGTAATAGTGATAACAGTGTATACAGCTTTACATGTATTGCAACATAATACTGCAGAGCATAATAGTGCAGGTATTAATGAACTGCCTTTCCCTTTTTTATCACAGCTGACTGGGGGTGGTTTGGTCTCTGTCTCCTACATAACCTGATGTCAGTGTCTCTTCAGACTCTGATGATGATGGTGGCCAAAATGAGGCACAGGTGGGGGCTTCAAGGGTGGAATCTTTCACAGAGGTTTACATCCATCTCCTGCCCTCATTATCACTGCACACAGCCAATATGTCTACACATACCCAGTCCACAGAGGACACAGATATTGGACAGTCAGAGGGTGAGGACATTGAATAGGAAAGGGTGGCAACTATGGCTGCAGTGAGTGTTGACACTGGCCATAGCCAAACAGCTGGTGAGGTTCCACACAGGCAGATTGATAGGGGTGTTCATAGAAGGCCTACTTTCTTTCCACTACCTGTTGCAGGTATCTCATCATGGGTCACTTGGTATATGTTTCAGGCCATCATGGAGGCACAGGCATGTTCTGAAAGGAACTACAGATGAATGCTCAGGGTTATGGATGCAGCACAGTCTGACATGCATGAGTGCCTCTACCATGTTGCTGATACCCTGGATCAGTTTACTGATGTAGTGGAAAGATGTTGGTCTGAGTCAGATTACATAATATCTGTCATGGAATGCTTATCTGGAATGGAATGCCTGGTTGGAGTTAAGCATCAGACTCATGAATGCAGATCAGCAACTCCATTTGCTGATAGTCCATGTGGCCATGCACAATCACACTCCTGTTCTGGAAGTACATCCAGGGCTCCAGAGGGGAGTATGCTGTCCACATGGGCTCGTGATCTTGGGCTTTCCTGTGGAGGACACGTTCCCAGCAGACAGCAGTCACAATCAGGTACTAGCACTGCTTCTGACCTTTGGCATGGAGGTTCCAGTACAACTCCTGGCAGAGCCCATTCCCATGTTTGGGGGCAGACACGGTGAACTGTCATATCTACCATGCATGGTTCAAAACTGTCCAACATACACACATGTATGGCTAGCACTGAGCTTGACTATATTCACGCACACTCACACACCACTGTCAAAATTAGGTCACCAGCAAACACACACAATACATTTCCATGGTCCATCTTGCCTGTTTCCCTTCCTGACTCACACACACACTTTCAACTTATTGGGTCAGCCTAGGCCTCCTGCACCCCCACACAACACCCTGTGCAAGTGATGATACCTGTGCCACGTCCCTATCATCCCAGTCATCGATGCAGGGAAATGAAGCTATGTGAATATATAAATTAATATGTAATTGTGTAATCCATTCATGTCCTTCTATTCAATGTTGCAGTATTCTTTATATATGGGTTGTATTCCGCCCATCGACCTGACATCCGACCTGTATATAAAAACTTAAAGCCACTGCCTGTACATGGGACATTACATGAAGGCACAGATAATATTGGCCATAAAAGAAACATCCACGCATACAATTGTCAGAACTTTTTTGCCGCCATTTGGAACGGTTGACTCATATGTTTGGTTTGCCATTGGATATTGTGCATTTCATCTTACAACTTCAGATAAGTACCCCATAGAAGATTTAGTTTGTTGATAGTGCCTCTTGTTGTTTTTAATGTCATCCAAGAGGGGCAAGTGTAGGTGTGGAAGGAAAATTCCACATAAGGATAGTCACAAGCTTTGTTTGTTCTTTTTATGGCCTACTCACGACCATCGCTCTTGTTCTGTCAGGCCTTTGTATCTAAGATGCTGCATAGTTGTCTGTCAGCTTTAAACCTTTATTTAGAAAACAAGAGACTCAAATGTCTGGCTAGTGATGCGATGGAGGGTTCCAGGAGTTCTTCTGAGCCATCTGTGAATAGGAAGGGCAGTAAAGCTTGGCCTGAAACTTCTTCAGCTGTGCCTACTCCCTCTGACATACCTGTTGAGGTTGGTGAAAACCCAGTAGTTCATTCAGAGGGAGGGTCCACTTCTTCAGTAGGTACTGCAGTGGAAGCCATCAGGACTGGAGATCCTAGTACATCCGAGGTTATGCAGACATCCGATTTGGATGACTTGGGGGAACCACAGCTTATTATTTTGGAGGACTCCTGAACCATTCCAGCCCCTCAGTCTAAGGATGTGTTGGACTTTATGCCTATGTCTGCCCATTCTCCTCAACAGGAGAAGCATGTTAAAAATTAGCAAAAGACTAGGAATTGCACAATTCCTTCTACACCTTCATCAGATTGGGATGCTTTCCTGCAGGTTCTCATTAAGGTTCTTATGGCCTTGAGGCCTACAGCTTCAGCTTCTCCTATTTCAGTATCTGCTTTTTCCTCATCTCCTGTGCTGCTGTCAGGATCTCAGGGGTCTTCTTCTGTGCAGGCCGTGGAATACCAGGCTCAGGACTCTGATTCTGAGGGGTGTTCTTCAGATGATGACTCTTTAGCATACTCCACCCAGATTCCTTCCCCTCTGAAATATGGTTCTCCAGACAAAGAGTCCAATGGGGGATTCTCCCAGAGAAGAGCTTTCCTTTGGGGAAACTATTAATAAAATGAGGGAATTATTTAAGTGGGATTCTTCCCAAATTTCACAGGAGCAAAAAATATATTATGGTCTTCTCCAATTAGATGCTCCTGCTCCTTCAGCAGTCCCTCCAGTACTCCCAACTTTCTTAGATGCCTTTGTATCTGCCTCTCAAACCCCAGACTCCCAAGCTCCTGCCCTAAAAGGCCTGATGTTTTTATAAGGTCCCTGAGGATTGTAAGTTTCTTCTTAAATGCCCTTCAGCTCATCCAGCTGTGGTCTCCATTACTTCTGACAAATCTTTCTGGGTATCTCCTTCTACCACGTTGCTTCCTTCTGATGAGGAAAGTAAAAGTTTGGAATGGTTGGGGAAGAAGGTCTATACTTCTTCCACCATGGCGTCCAGAGCTATTAACTACCAGACACATATGTCTAGATACACTCTAGCTTTGCTTTCTCAAGCTTCCCAGGCTCTTTCCCAATTATCTGACTTAGAGGCTAAGTCATTGACTCTTTCTCTTGCATCTGCTTCCTGCCAGGTAGCTAGACGTTCAATCAAATGTAGTTATGACATAGTAGAGGTATCTTCCTGGGCAGCAGCTCCTGCATCTGATATCAGGAGGCATTCCTGGCTACATCTCCAGGCACTCCCTGATGACATTAAGACCAAATTGCTTGGTGCCCCTCTGGAAAATTCTGCCCTCTTTGGAAAAACAGCTGCAGAACTCATTAAATCTCTGAAGGAAAAGGGTAAAGAGCTGCAGGATTTGAAACACTTACTTGTTTCCCCACTCCCTAAATTCCATGGAAATTTCCCTGCCAAGACTCCCTTTGTCAGGAAACCTGCCCGTTCCTTCTCCTCTACTCCTGATGGTACTAGGCTGCCTTAAGTCTTCCAGGAGACCCCAACAGTCTAAGGCTGTTGCTTCTACTACTTCTCCTCAGCAGCCCTCTCAGCCCAAGCAAACCTCTCTGTGACATTCATCTCCTTCTTTCAAATCATACTCCCTTGTCTCTTCATCTTTCTCTTTCCCTCTCAGCTTGGATGGAAATCACTCAGGATTCCTGGGTGATTTTAATTATCCAAAAAGGATACTTTATGACTTGGAAGACTCTTCCTCCCTTTCAGGCAATAACTCAGTCTCCTCCAGTCAATTGCATCTGTTTTCTCTGTTGCCTGCTCAACTTTTTAATCAATGCACCATTCAGGTTGTTCCTCCAGACCAGCAGGGAAAGTTTTATTCAGAATGTTTCTTGTCCCAAAAGAAGAAGGTCCTTGGAGGCCTATTCTAGACCTTTCCCTTTTGAACACTTTCCTGGCAGTGCCTTTTTTTGGGGTGCTATCTCTGCAATCTCTTCTTCCCTCGGTTCCCTGTCAAGCCTTCCTAGGATCTCTGGATCTCAAGGATGCTTATCTACATATTCCTATTGACCCACAATTCAGGAAGTTCTTGCATTTCTCAGTGGGTTCTTTCCTCTTTCAATTGTCTGCCTTGTTTTTTGGTCTTTCCACTGCTCCAAGAGTATTCACAAAGTGCCTAGCTCTAGCCAGAGCCCATTTGAGGCTGAAAGGGCTGCAAGTTTACCCATACTTGGACAATCTGCTTTTTCTGGCCAACACTCCAGACCTGTTACTCCAACACCTGTACTTAACTATTCATTTTCTGTAGGGCCTAGGATTCTCAATAAATTTTAAAAATGTAAGTCTAACCCCAAGTCATGATCTCATATTCCTGTGGTGCAGGTTCTGGACAGACTTGATGATGCTTTTTCTCCCTTCAGAAAAAAGCAATTTCTCTCATAGCATACATGGAGTGTCTTCTGCCCCTTTCTTCTGTCACAGCCAGGGAGTTTCTGAGACTGCTGGGGTTCACGGCCTCAAAAATCTCCATGTTGCCTTTTGCCAAATTATACATGAGAAAGTTCCAGTGGTTCCTAAGTGCAGTTTGGTCCCAACATGCTCATCCATTAGATATCTTGATCCCTCTTCTTCCTTGCCTGTAAACAGATCTACATTGGTGGATGCAGCAACTCAGTCAGAACCCTGGCCTACCTCTTCAGGTACCTCAGCCAGCTCAGCATCTTTTCACAGATGCTTCAGACTTAGGTTGGGGAGTAACCTTTGCTTCCAGGAAGGTGCAGGGTCTTTGGTTACCCTCTCAAAATATGGAGCACATCAACATCAGAGAGATGAGGGCTCTAATTTTAGCCTTGTAGACATTTTATCCTCTATTCTTGCCATGACCCCTCAGAATTCTTACAGACACTGCCATTGTCCTTTGGTAGATGAACAAGCAGGGGGTACAAAAATCTTACCTTCTTTGTTGCCTAGCCATCAAAGCATTGGAATTGGCTATTCAATACAAAGTGACACTGCAAGCTGTGTACCTCCCCCCTGCTCAGACTTTGGTGGCAGATGCATTAAGCATATCTATGACACAATCCCACAAGTGGATGCTTCACAGGGATGTGTTCCTGGATCTAGTTCACTGGTGGGGTACTCCAGAATTGGACCTATTTGCCTCTCTTTGAAAAGACAACTTCCTCTTTTTGTGCCAGGGTCTCTCACCCTCAGGATTGAAAGGTTTTCTTAAAGGCATCCTACATATGAAATATCCTAGAAAACCAGTTCCTCTTCCTTAGGATCTTAACACTTCCTCAGGACCCGTTGAGCCAGCGGCCTCCACTTCTCTAAACTTTTGTGCATGAAAAAACATAATCCTAGTAGCCTTAACATCTGCTAGGAAGGTCTTTGAAATTCAGACATTGATGGCTTCACCCCCCTTTTTTGGTTTTCTACAAGGACAGAGTATTTTTGAGAACTAATCCATCCTTTATGTCTAAAGTGGTGAATGAGCTGTCTCTTAATCAGTCCATCCAGTTGCCTACTTTCTTCCCTTAACCTCAATAACCTAGTTAGAGGATTCTGCATTCCTTAGATGTACATAGACAACTCAGATTTTATCTTGACAAAACTAAGTCTATTAGGAAGTCTGATCAACATTCTGTGTCCTTTTATCCCAGAGCTCTGGGTTTACCTGCTTCCAAACAAATTATCTCTATATGGATCTCCAAGGCTATTGTCTTTTGGGGTCTATATTACAAGACTGAAACTTCAGTTAATGGAATAACTAAAGATCAATCTTGTAATATTGAAACCTAAAAATGTCAAATGGATGATTTAACCCAGGGAAGCACTTCACTTGGCCGTTATGTGGATTATGCCCTTTTCTCCAATTTGGAGCAATCTCGGAGTTGGCATATTTGGTTGGGGGGTGTGGGGGCAAAACCCCTCACTTGATTTCAGATTTAAAGGGGTTTGTTTTGATGTGGCTAAGAGAAGTGCTTCCCTGGGCTGAATCAGCCGTTCGACATTTTTAGGTTTTGATATTACAAGATCGCTCTTTAGTTATTTGATTAACTAAAGTTTTGATCTTGTAATATAGACTCATCTTTTGTTATGATTTTCATGGGAAATCCTTATCATCTTCTATTAAGGTCCATTCCACCAATCAGTTGCCTCCTTGGGGGCTTTCTTCAATGCCCTGGATGCTCAATCCATTTTGAAAGCTGCCACCTGGTTAACTGTTCATATATTTATAAAGTATTACAAGCTGGGCACTATCTCCAGATCCAGGGCATGATTTTCCAGGGCAATCCTGCATGGGTTTGTGGAAAATATTTCTTATACTTCTTCTACCCTATCCTCCCCCCTGGGTTCCCTTGAACTTTTGCACTCTCCCATATGTAAAGAATGCTGTAGCATTGACTAAAAGGGCATAGAATAGTTGAGTAAAATCTTACCATAATCATAGATGTCCTCCTCTTCTATGTTGCAGTATTCTATCCCACCCGCCTTCCCCCTACAACTTGTTCTTTCCTAGGATGACTATCTTTTATGCTCCCTTTGGATTCCCTTTCCTCAAGGGGTAACTTATTCTGAATATCGTATGTGCAAATATCCCTTTTATAGCTGACTTTATCAGTGTCTTTGTGTGATGTCCCATGTACAGGAACTGGCTTTAAGCTTTTGTATACTGACCAGATGGTGGGTCATTGGGTAGAATACAACCAATATGTAAAGAATACTGCAACACAGAACAGAACAACATCTATGGTTATAGTAAGATTTTGCACAACTGTTCTTTGCCTTTGCCATGTCACTTGTACTGATTACTGACAGATAACTATATGTTGACATTTGTAATGAGTAAGACAAATTATTTTTTGTACCTTATGTTGTATGATGTAATGGCTGTATACTTACACAATGAAAGGTGTGTCACAGACCTGTTTATGGTTCAGTTTCTGAAGTCTGTGGTGGACATGGATGGATACACAGTGGCAATAAACCCATAAACATCACAGCACAGGATGGAATGTCAGCACAGAAGAAATATGTTTTCAGCAAGGTACAGCACTATAGGTGCATGGATCTATAGGTTCATATGTGTATAACAGGCTAACAAGGGCAATGGCATCATTCAGCCAACTCATGCATCCCTAATCTGTGAAAAGGTCTGATACCCTTGATAAGTGTCACCAGGTTTTGGGGAGCTAATACATCTACAAGCTGTGGTGATGGAGATGACCCATCTACAAATTTCCTCTGTCCATTGCAGACATTTGCCTTACACCAGTTATGATTGTCTTGTTCTGCATCCCATTGTGTAGCTTTCACATGATATGCTTTACAGCAGAAGTGAGCTTTACATGCATGAGGACCCTGTTACATATAGGGTTTAGTGTCTGGGTTATATAACTGTCTCTCCACCATGTACCATTTATACCACATTGAAGGTGTAGGTGTGTAGAACAGGTAATACATGTGTTAGTTCTGTCTTGGATAAACAGGAGGTACACAGTGGGATCTGACAACTCCCTGTATGGCAGTCATACATATCCCCTCCAAAAGATGTAAGAAACAGCTACACATGTATGGCCTTGACACGGTCTGCACAGGACATATTATCTACAATATGTATTGGTTTACCATAAAACCTGTGTAGCTGCTACAGTTGTAAGATATGCTTGTGTAGTGACATAGCAAAGGTGCCATTGCACTCATTGATAGGGTGTGATGAGTGCCAAATACAGTGTAACAATGACGGTCTGGAATTTACATGCCATACCTTTCTGTATAGGTTGTACAAAATTGAATGGCTCCCCACATTTTACTGACCAGAGAATGTCAAAAGCTACATTACTTTCTGTGTCCATACGTACCTGAGTAATGGCTCAAATGTGTGCAGTGTGCAGACAATACTATACTTTCCAGGGGCAGATGACTTCCAAAATGACAGTATTGTGCAGTCCTTGGCATTTACTATTTGTCAGTGGCTCTGACAGCAACGAAATGTGAGTCTCAGGCCATCCTGGATTACTGTTGATTCTGTGTGGGATTCAGTGACAGCTCCTAATATGCACTCATCTGGCAATATAGTCAGTCAGAGATCGCTGACAGTGTCTGTGACTGCAGAGAAGGAGTGGCTAAAAGGGGTACTCCATTGATGATGTCTGAGGGACATCCACTGGTGACTGGCCTCATTGTAGTGTAGGACTACCCAATGCTATCTTCTCAGATTATGACTATCAGATACTTGGCTATCCACCAGCTGACATACTGCTTTGTAAATAACCTACACAGTTTCAGCAATGCCTGATGGCCTAATATTGTCTAACACCTTGTCAGGCCATGGTAGGTGGAGTGAGTAATATTACCCTCATCCTTTGCATAGCTTAACACTAAGTGAGGTCCACCAATTAGGATAGGCATGATCTGCCCTTGAGCAAAACATACTGTGTTTGGCATAATGGCAGTAGGTATACAACATTGTTCCTGATAATTTCCATGATAACTCCTTTCATGGCTTTACATATCAGATGACTGAGAGATCTGGGGGCACTGCTTGGCAGTGCATGCTAGTTGTCCTCTGTGCAACTAAGTATTGCAATTGCGTCCATCATGTTCCAAGAAAATAATCATTCAAAGTGTCTGTACAGGGCACAGACAAACAATGGAGGGAAGGGTAACATGTATACCCTGTGAAGGTAAAGCGGGAGGTTTTACACAGGTATTCTGCAGCTGGACATTACTCAAGCAGTGTGTACTGAAAGGACGCAATTACCTTGTGAACAATGCAGAAAGCTGGGGAGTCCCCTGAATTACTGATGCCTGGCTACTGATTATACTGATCTCACCACAAAAACTCTCTCCTGGGATACCTTGCTCTGATACTTTTTCTGTCATCACACGCAAATCTTTACTATGAAGCTCATGATGAGAAGCAGGACAGAGCTTGTTTGCTCATTCACATAGTTGTCTCACATCATGAAATGCTTCATAGGTTTCACATACTCTTCTTCAGTTAGATGCCTTGATTAGCAACTTGAGCAATCAGTTGGCTTTTGCATGTATTATGCCTTCTGTTCCAGGGTTGGCAGTATGTCACTAAGGAACTGACTATATGGTGATTAGGAACAAAGCTGCAGCATCACAATGTAATGTGCAATGTCCAGTGACATAGATGTCCCAGCTTGCTGAAACAACCAGCACAGTGCCGCTGATCCATGTTAGGTGACAATTTGACAGCAATTCATGCATCCTGCCTTTCAACAGAGTAATGGTGGATATATGACATGGCTCTGAGGCCTACTGCAGAGGACTGGTCATCTTTGGCCAAGGTATGTCCACATGCCACATGTCCTAGGTATACCATACTGTACAGTTATGTACTCAGAAAACATGTCTGTGTTCCCACATCATGTCATACAGCAACCAGTTTGCTGTCTGGTTGCTTGACAGGCATTGTATGCTTGCAAGGCCAATGTAATGTCAGCAAAGTTGAACAAGTCCTCCATGCATGCACGGACATCCACATTGTCACTGCAAAAAGTGCCTACACCCACTGTGTTTCAGGCTGCTGACCTCTAAGGTGTGGCAGCATGACCCTAACTTTGCTGGACTTGCACAGTGTCACATTTGTAGGTATGGTATTGCAACCAAGCTTCATAACAGGATTATGGCCAATCCAAGGGTCACATGGCTGGCAAAGCATTGTATGGCACACTGTCATGTGCTGTGTTACCTTAGGGGACCTACATAAAGGTGACATGTTACATTTCACCATCTGTCAAGACACTGCCTAATGATGGTATGCTGTGACATACACACAAGCATGTTTGTATTGCTACTGGCACTCTCAATGACTACTGATGAGATGTGAAAAGTGTCTCCATCCCTCTACTTCTATGCCACACAAACACAAAGTGTGACAGATGTGACTGCATTTCAAACCTTAATTCCATGGTGTCTCAAACAACAGGGAGTACATATGGCAATGAGCATTTTTCCAATATGCACAGCTCACCTCCTCTCTACCCACATCACATACACCTGCATGTGTAGGGATCCTCACCAGATACATTCCCGAATGACAGACACCTCAGAAAACCATATGCATAAATATATATGGTTCATGCACCATGCTCTCACCAGGCAAACACCTGAGGCAAAACACAAAATCAAACCTATTATTCATAGGTCATTATATTATGAGACACATTGATGTATGTGTCACCAGGCTACATATGGGAAAGGTCACAGTTATCTGTCTATGGGTTGACACGATATGCCATACCACACATTGCTGCAACTCAAGGATTATCAGGTAACATAATGATGACATCATAGTTCCTGCAGGTGTGTATGACTATGGGCATATGTCGCAGGACTGTATGCAGACATATGACTGAGCTTAGACACTTTGTCTCTCTCCAGGGTATGCCCATAGCTTTCAGCTGCATTTGACCCTGACCTAGGATGATGGCTCACTGCACACATAAAATGATGGGTGTCAGTAATTGCCTTAGCATGTGGTGTCATTGTAGGGAGATCCACTACATGTCGACCTGGGATGACTTGCTCAACAAATGTCAGTACTTTGCCAGAGATGGGCTTCATGTCTTACCCCTGGGATGTTGAGTACTGGCGAAGGCTGCTGACACCCCACAGTGCATCTTATAGGCACTGTCTGGAGGGAAAACTTTCCAATGAGAATGCCATCACCATACAACATCACAGTTATGCTGCTACATGCTGAGAATGGCTACACTAAATCCCACTCTGTGGAAGGTGTCCCATCTTGGAATATGCAGACATTTGTGCAGTCAAAGACACCTGGTTCAAGGCTGTAGACAGCACCACAGCCATACCAGAGTACACATCCTTCCACATGTTCAGACCTCAAACTGACAGTGTGCAAGGTAATGCAGATGGTGTATACATATTCATTAAGGATAGATACACATCCAAATTTGGTGAAACACTGTGATTTCCCAGAGACACTGCAGGTGCTAATCCCTACTGAAAGAGCACTTAATCAAGCCATTGCCAGCTACAGAAGCAGCTCCATGAATACAGACACCCGTTGTGTTTATTCGAATCTACTTGTTTTTGTCAAGATATATCAGTACACCATGGTTTAGGTGACATTAAATAACCACCAACTGTTTTGGTTAGTCATGCTGAAGCTCACCTGCCCAAAGGTTAGTCCACTTCCTTAACTACAATGCCCTGGACCAGTGGTGTGACATCCCCACCAGGGCAGCCAACATAGTGCATCATGTGTTTACCAATGTGGGTGACCACTGCAGCCCCCCATTGTAAGGTCCTCCCTGGTGAAATCTGACCACAGATCAGTTTCATTAAAACTAAGTATCAGACCTATCCCTCCCTTGAAAAAATACAGAAATATACTTCAACAAAGCAATGTATTAACTCCTATGGGATGGTTTACATAACTTGACTGCACCTCCTCCCTCAGATGGGGCAGGCAAGTATGCAGAGCTCTACACCCATGCTTTATGTAAGCAGCAGTACAACTCCATAGACTCGGCTGTACCTGATGTGGGGAAATAAGCTCCTCATGGCACAGCAAACTGGCCTGGTGGACAACTGCCATTAGCAGGCTGTATAATAAGAGGTGGACATCGCTGTGTGATAGTTGAGGTGTGGGTGCCCCCCCAAAATGGATGCACAACCTCCTCAGCTAAAACAAGCACATAGTGTTGTTGTGACTTCGTGCAAAAACAGTATGTGATAAAATAAGCCTCCCCCACAGAGACGAACCCCAACACACAGTGTGACCTCATGTGTAACCTAAGAGGCAAGGCCCAGATAGTCAGTGAACTCGTACTTAATTATACCATATATAATGGGAATGTACTGATAGCTAACCTGTTGTCTTACAGGTTGTGTGTCAACTTCACTCCTCTGCCCCCACCATATGTGCCACATGACAGTCCTACAACCTGTCCCATACCTTCTATATCTACAGAGCAGGTCATAACTGGCCTCTCTATGTGGGATACACAGTATCTATTGGATATGCTAACATCCCAGGCTGTATCTTACATGGGATCCAACAAGGATGGGTAACACCATTGGGAACTCCTTGCAATCATAATGTGACAACTGGCTGCATCCCAGCTGACTAGGCAAAGGCAACCGTTATCTCCTTGCACAGAGGTGGTGCATCCACCGACCACTGGAAATATAGGCCTATTGCCTGAGTAGCCATATCTGTACACCTGTGGTGCAAATCATCATGGAACTAATCGGCGAACATATATGTAATCTACAAACAGTTCACTGTACACGGTTTGGATTTCTGACAGGAAGATAATGTCTGTTAAACCTGGTGGACATGTCTAAGGCAATCACCAAGTTCCTGGGTGAGGGGACATCAGGGCATACAACCCCCTGGACTTAGCCAAGCCATGTGACTCTATTCCCCACTCGGGCATCATTGACAAAAGCACCCACTTAGGCATCCATGGTAAAATCATTATGGGGTCAGTAAGTGGCTCACTGATGGAACACATAATCAAAACAGAGGAATCTGCTTTCAATAGCTTATCTGTAAGCAGCAGTGTCCAACAGGGCTCAGTCCTGGGTCCTCTACAGTTTGGAACCCATTTAACCATGATACAAGTGAAAACTGAATGTCTGTGGCTGACAACATTGGCTGATGCTAGCAAACTATGAGTGGTCATAAAATCTGTGAGTTATGGCAATATTCTACAAGATGTATTGATGAACAAATACCTGTTGACATACTAATGGCTGTAAAGTCCATGCAAATATATATGTAGAATCATTTCTATCAGTAACACCTATGATCCTGGTAAGTAGCACATCAGTAGCAACATCTGATGTACACACTCAGGGGTGATAGACCTGACCACACAGGCTTGGCCATGCAGGTTTACACGCAATGTACCTGAGATCACTATGTCTCCCCAGTGGTAAGACAGGAATCATATGTCATAACTGAGGGCACAGTCACCCGAAATTGACATACATAAGCATGTACTTTTCCCTCAGCATGCCAATATTTGAGTGCAATGGCTATTTGGTAATGTATCTTTCCAAGCATTACTGGAATTGCACACATGGTCCCTCACAAGGGAACTTCACGTCTTCAGTGTCTGTTAAATGAGGATTGTGTGAAATCACTCTCATTGTAGCCTGCAACATATAGACTACTCAGAGGTGATCTCTGCCTTGCATATGGGGCAATGTGTGACCCTGCTTGACTGGAAATGCTGCATATCTGTAAGGGAATGGTACATGGATTACTCACTCTAAGGACATTACTAATACATGCTGGTGGGAGAGATCTGTCTAGCAGATGTTAACACACCTTTGAAACAGCATCCTGAATAATGACAAACAGAGCACTTCATAGGGCCTCATCAGATGCCATTTGTATGATTGGCTGGGTAACTGTCAGTTCACTACAGGGCTTCTGCCTGTGTCCCACGAGGAAATAGGAAATATGTGCCGATCATGTAAATAAGGGGAAAAACTTTGCTTGGCTTGTGAGGGCTGTAGGGCCATTGGGCTATTAAACTTCAAAGATCCTATTTTATTTATTTATTTATTTATTTATATTTGTTGACCGGGAGTGTCCGACTAGACGTAGGTCCATTTTCAGCAGAGACCCGGGGAGAAAAGCTCCACAGTTAAAATAAACAGACAGTAGTTACATTGGATTACATAGCGATTAACAATTTACGTAGCAATTACTTACAACATATTTACAGATGAAGAACATAGTACATCAGTAGACAACTAGAATCTTTATCTGTGAAGTACATAACAGACATTAACAAATGTTAAAATAAGAAGTTCCTGCTGTATAAGTACTAGGCTTATGAGCATCTGAGCTTGCTATAATCAAGGTAGTTAGTGGAGTGGAAAGAAAGGTAGTGGTTGGATGGGGTGGGTGATATTAGAGTGGGAGTTGCAAGGGCATAGCCAGTATGTTTTTAGGTGCGCTTTTAGTAAAGTTTTGAAACTTTGATGGAACAGAGGTAATTGTGGGTGGGAGGGAGTTCCATAATTTGGCTATGGTGCTAGAGAATAGTGCTTCACCAGCAGAGTTATTGGCTTTAGTGATCTGCAAGTGATTTTTGTTACTGGATCTTAGTGGTCTGGTGGTGCGATAGGATTGGAGTAGATTCTGGAGGGATGGGACATTTAGTGGATGGTTTACTAGTTTGTGGGTGAGTGAGAGTTGATACCATTGAAGGAGGTGAAGGAGTTCAAGCCAGCCCAGTTCAGCAAGTGAGAGACAGTGGTGACTACGGTAGGATGCCCCTGTGGCAAATTTGGAAATCTGATGATTCCATAAGTTGATATAAAATGCTGTAATAGCCACACACACAAACCTGGCTACATTGAGGATAGCACCACTTTCTATTAATGTTTACAGGACATGATACAGCACACACACACACACACACACTCCAAGTTGGCTGCAAGTAGATTAGAATACATATATACTTAATGGTACATACTACAGATCACAATATGTGATGCATGCGCTACATCTGAAGTCTGCTATTACTATATCTTTAGAACGATTTATGCTTGATGACATCAGCAGGCCTTGGTGCGGTCAGGCATTTGGAGGCCCCCATCACCTGCTACAACCAAAATACTACAAAGCCTACCTAAGTCACTGGGCAGTCATATTTATGTTGTATGGAGATGCACACACACTGAGTGGCCTGGAGTGAGATTAGAACCACTACTTATCTCAGCAATTATTCACAAATTCAATGCAACTAACTCCCCATACTGTCCACACTGTAAAGACCAGAATGCAGACTTAATACATATATTCTGGAGTTGTAAATGCGTTTTCAAGCTTTGGAATTCTCTTAAGTTATAACTGCAAAAAATGGGGAATCAAGCATCAACACTAACATGGGAATTAACTCTTTTACACATCCTCCCGACCAACATCTCAGGAAAACAAGCTAACCCATTTATAATGATTTCCTTATTAATGAAGCTATATATAGATCACAAATGGTTAGATCCTATAAATATCTCTTGGGAGGAATTCAAGAAATCTGCTATTAAATATCTACTAGCACATAAAATAGTATTGGACAAAAGAAACAAAAATATGAAAGCCCGAGCAATCTAGGAACAGTACTATAACATCTTATTAGCATAAAGCACAAGGTACACCATATCTTAAATGAACTGGAAGTATTCCCATGAGTACACAGCTTAACTATAGATGAAGTATCATTTTTGTATGTGCTGTTTTTAGTCTAACAAAATTAATTTGGAAAGCATCTTTATATATATTGTAATTAGGTATGTTGCATGGCCTACATGTTTCTACTTTATCCACAATGTATAACATGCAAATATTGTCATTTTGTAAATATGAAATGGTTATGGTTTTTGCAAATGTAAAACAAAAATAAAAATTATTGAAAAAAAAAACCTACTTATCTAGTCTAACAAATTATAGATCCCCATACTTATCTCATGCACCATGACTTAAGTCTAACATTAGCATGGCAGTTGGTAGTCTAAGGTATAAAATATCTGCAGGTATTTTAGAAGAGGGTAATTTGGAGGGTGGGACCAACTGACAGGGCTAAAAAGTGCAGCACCATTGTAGTTTGGTACTCAAGGAGGGATTCTAAGCTGTTTTGCAGGGAGATGCATGCATGTACACCAACACACAGACACAAACACTAAGTGGTCTGGAGTGGATTAGAACCCCTAACCATCTAGTCTATCACACTATAGATCTTAGTACTTATCGCATGCACCATGGTTTAAGTCTGTTTTGCACATAACTGCAGGCAAACTATGTGTGGATTACATAAACTAGGTTTGTGTTGAACAGCACCTGTGGCCTCCAAAGTAATATTGCTTATTCATGTTATCTGCATTTAGTAGCCTAGCAGTAAGGTAACTGTTATTTATCCCAGCTATGTGGCTACAGTTGCCATTTTGGCCTTATGTGGCTGTTTGCATTTGGATGGGTAAGCCTGTGGTTAGGAACAATGTGCCCTGTCAATGCGTGTAAAGACAAAGTTATACATTACACCAGCTGTTCATTTGTTGGTGTATGTGTGGTGACATCCAGTATGCACAGCGGTCTGTAAGTAAGTGCGTTATCTACTGTGGACCCCTTACTTTGGATTCTTCAACATTATATATGTGTGATAGTGCAGCTTCACTCACCATTATCAGGGTATGTAGGACAATGCAGACATCCACAAACATTTATGTATATAACAGGTATGTATATATAAATGTGTCTTGTGTGTATATATATATATATATATATATATATATATATATATATATATATATATATATATATATATATGCAATGCAATATATTTGTATATACATAGAATAGATATACTATCTATGGGAGAGAGATAGTGACAGAGATATATGTATGTATCTACTGACATGTCTATATATAATAGGTCATTTTGAGCAAGGAGCAACAGAATTGTGCTCTGTTTAACTAAGTGTATGAGCATGCCCAGTGGGATTCTTAATACAAGCCATGAATACAGCTTCTATGGGACCTGGCAATATCACTGGCTGTGTTCTACATGACCTACAGAGTGAACTGGTACCTCACCTGTGTGTCCTGTTCATTCACAGCCTCACCTCAGGCTTTGTCCCTACTGAATGGTGCACTGCTACAGTCATCCCTCTCCACAAAGGAGGAGTGACTACAGACCCTGGGAACTATCACCCTATTAGCCTAATGAGTCTGATATGCAAAGCTATGGAAGACATCATCATGGACCTAATAAACAAAGATATAGGGACTCTCCAAACTCTGGATCCCACACAGTTTAGTTTTGTGAAGGGTAGATCATGGCTGGTTAACTTGGTCAACTTCTTTGAGTTAGTCACCAGAGCTGTGGATGAAGGCAAGGTGATTCACACAGCCTACCTTGATCTGGCCAAGACCTTTGATACCATTCCCCAATCAGGAATCATAGAAAAACTCAGTAATCAAGGCATCAACCCCTATATCACTAGGTGGGTTGCAAACTGGCTCACAGATAGAACCCACAGTGTGAAAGTAGCTGACTCCAAGTCAGACTGCCAACCAGTCACAAGTGGAGTTCCACAGGGTTCAGTCATGGGTCATCTCCTGTTGGGATATCTACTTCTCTGAAGTCCAGGCCAACACAAAGGGACTCTGGCTGACAAAGTTCACAGACGATTGCAATTTGGGAGCTATTATTAACCCCCCAAGTGATGTTGACACATCCTACAGAAAGGGCTCACTGAGACCGACTGGTGTCAGAACCATGCCCTTAAGCTCAATGCCAAAAAACGTGTCATCATCCCCTCTGGGAAAAACCCAGTTCTCATGAATTACCACATCGATGGTAGTCCACTGAACATCGAATGCATTATACGGATCTGGGAACACAGGTTGACAGCAACCTCTCTTTCAACCACCACATTACCACTGTGGTCAGAAAGTTCTTCTATGTGGCACATCTCATTACTAAGGGTATTGCATCCAGGAAGAAAGAGGTCATCACCTCTCTCTACTCATCCCTCATTATGCCAGTCATTGAGTACAATGCCTCACTTGACATGTACCTCACTAGACACCTGCAACAACCAGAGAGGCCACAAAAGTACCTCACAAAGAGGATCCTAGGCCTTAAACACTTGTCCTATATGGACAGACTCAAAAAACTCCAACTATTCTCTGTCTCATATCACCTACTTAGAGACAATCTCTGCTTGACTTACAAAGCCATGCCTGATCCAGCTCTGATAGAAATGCTACATGTAAAGAAATCCCAATCCGTCCACTCCACATGCTCCAGAGACCTCAACCTCATTACCACAATCGACAGAATGTACTGGAGGGACAGGTTCATAACCCAGAAACTGCCCATGCTATGGAACATACTTCCCATACATGTCAAACAGAACACCTCACTGGCCCTCTTCAAGAGAAATATTGATGAGTGGATGGGAAATAGAAAATTCCCCCTGGGGATCACTCCAGTGGCTCTACTTAACAGAGGCACTGGCCACTAAGGTCAGATGGCACAATGCCAAGGTACTCCTATGGGCTAGGCTTGTAAAGGCTCCAGGGCCATTAGCCTAGTGCACACCTATGAACCTACAAACATATAAACTGACTACAGCCCACATCTACCTGTACTCCAGTCCAGGATTTTGTGTGTTACAGACAATGGCATCTGTCCCTGTTTCTGCAGTGCTGCATCACTCACATTGTCTATGACATTCTACAGCTGTCTGATGTAATTAATATGTGACAGAGATTAATAATATTACATTGCACATGGAATAACAGTCTGTAAAGCACAGCATTGTAATACCTCACATCTAAAAGAAGTAGATACATCTAGATTATAACCATCAATGCCATCACACATGCTAACTTCCCTAATCTACTGAGCCATACAAGATGTCTGACAAACAGTGGACATTCATCACATAACCAACAGCATAAATATGCACATTGTTATTCCTGAGTTAAGTACGATATAAAGCAGTTATAAGGGAACACTGCTGTGTTGGGGTGGGGGAACAACACTGCATGTTCTGCTGGGATACACAGTAGTCCAAATATCATGTAACACTACAGTGTAACACCTCCTTTGACTGATGTACTGAATATTCCATGCATGGGGCCTAGTGAATATTAAAGGACACATGATAGTGGAATGATTATCTTTAGTCCAATGTGGATGTTACTTCTGTCCAAATAGCCTACTATATTTACTTCCATAAATGTAGCAGATCCATGCATACAGTGCCATATCATAATAATCCTTACAAGTACTTTGTGATTTAGAGTCTTACCTTGGAAATGCAACAAACGACATAATTGTAGTTCAGGGATGACTCTGTTTGATGAAAGTAATACACAGCCAATATATGGATAGGTACAGGTTATGTGGGTTGCCTGGCATCAATTTTAATATATGTATGTGAGTAGGAGTAAGGTGTCAGTCCTTAGGTCCCTAGGTTGCCAGTGAATGTGATATGCATTGTCTCTTAGCCAAAGCCAGGGTGTACTGTGCATGCCTATGTCTGCCTGCAGGGACATTAGCAGGGGGTTCATCCTGAGTGTCCTCCTGTGACTGTGGCTATGATGGCATAGGCACTGGTGGGGAGCTGTGTATCTCTTTCCTTTGCTGATTCTGCTGCAGCTGTTTCCACAGGATCAGATTGTGCAGCACGGTATATACTGTGAACATATGTGCACATGTGACTGGAGAGTACTGCAGGGCTTCACCAGATATATCAGAACACTGGAACCATGACTTCAGAAGTCCAAACATACACTCTATAATGTTCCTAGTTTGTCTGTGTGTCTCATTGTGGCGTTCTTCCATGGGCATGTGTACATTTCTGATGGGTGTCATCATCCATGGTTCCAGGGCATAGCCAGCATCCCCCAGTAAATGGCCATGTGGGATTTCCCCCTAGCAAACATCCAGTACAGCTGTGATGTGTTCCAGATATGGGAGTCATGATAACTACCAGGACAGCCAGCCACACACATTCAGGATAATCCCGTGGGCATTGCACATGACCTGGCAATTGATGATGTGGTACCCCTTGCAGTTGACGTAGATTCTACCCTCCTCACTGGGTGGTGCCTTGATGTGCACATGAGTGCAATCTATGGCACCTAGTACCTCAGGGTAGTGTGTTACATGGTAGAAGTGTTACATATTACTGGCTCTCACCTTAGGGGTGATGGGAAAAGATATGTGCTCACTGGCATGTGGTAGCATGGCATACAGGAACTTGTAGAGTATACTGGATGCAGATGCCTGTGACACCCCCATCATGTCCCCAGTTGGTCTTTGGAAAGTACCTGTAGCTAGTATGCTAAGGGCTACACATACCTTTCTTTCCACTGTGATGGGTTGCTGTCTGTTGGCTCTGGGTCTGAGTTGAGGGCAGCAGAGCTCAGTGAGTTCTTGTAGTATGTCCTTGTCCACCCTGTAGCACTCTGCAATCTCCAGCTCATCTAGCTCCTGGAAGGTTACCCTGGGTGTGAACACGCTTCCCTTCTCTGCCTAGGCTTATTGTCAGCAGCACCAACAGCACTGACTTCAGCATCTATCACATACAGATGTAAAAGACCTGCAGCAGCCTCTAGCATTATCTCAGTTAAAATTCCCAAGTCTGTACTCCAGTGATCCAGAGTATTGGGGAAAATCAGAATATAAGGGGTAGGCATACTTTATACAGCTCTGCTGTAGGTCCAGAATGCGTGATTGGCTAACTATGATGCATTCCACCTGCCTACAATATAATTAACTTCATTTAATGGCCCTATTTTGGTGCACAGCTCTGTGCACAGTGCCACTTTGCACAGCATATAGATAGGTAATTTGTAATAATGAAATATATCCAGTTTTAAGGAGTTGCTGCCTACATCATCGCTGTTCCCTGGGTGGTCATTCCAAGTGAACACTCTCAGCCAGGCAGAGCTCCTCACAAATACAGATGCCTTTCTGCTTGTTGGATCTCTCTACATGCCTCATTAGCATGGGAATCGCTAGCGTATGAGGTCGTTTGCATGCCATGGAATTTTCCCCATTTGCTCGTGTGTGCCACTCTGCAGTGCTTACTGACTCTCCATATGTTTCTGACCATGTATTCATCATGGTGCAATACCTACACAAAAAAAAAATTGTGTAGACTTTATTGAATTCCCCCTCATCACAAGGCCTTTTAGTTATATTCATAATTTCAGAAGTACAATTCAGCAATATGCTGAACCGCTCATGAATAATGTTACTTACACTAAGGCTGAAGATATGGCTAACCTACTGGCCTATAAATTCAGCTCAAATTTTAACCCTCTCCACCTTCCATATATCCAACAGGATATATCTGTAAATGACTCATCTCCTGCTATTACACAAGAGCAACTCCTGAAAGTGCTGTCAAAAGCTAAAAAAATCCATCATTTGGGCATAACAATATCCCTGGATGCATCATAAATACCATGAAGCATGATTTAGCCAATCATACAGGTTTTATACCAAGCAAATAGAAAACAGCTATAGTCATTCCCTGAGGAAGGGTGGACATTCCACAGACCCAAGCAGTTTCAGACCCATGAGTCTGGTCAGCCTCATATGCAAAGTCATGAGAAGACGTTTCATGGAAATAATCAGTAAGAACATAGGGAACCTCCAAACACTGGACCCACCTCAGTTTAGATTCATCAAGGACAGGGCAAGTTTACTCACTTTGAAACAGTTAATAAAGCAATGCATGAAGGTTAAACCATAAACACTATACCTCAACATGGCTAAAGTATATGACACAACCTCCCACTTAGGTTTAGTAGAAAAGCTACATAATTTATTTTATTTATTTTATTTTACATTTGCTGACTGGGCTAGTCCAACTGGATATATGTTTATTTTCAGTAGAGGCCCGGGGAGAAAAGCTCCAATGGTTATTACAAGTTTAAACAGCAATAGGCAATACAATACAATAGGCAAAACAGAGTTAGTTAATTTATGTAATAGACAAATATGATAGGAGCAAAAACAAAAGAGAAATAATAAAATGTCTTAAAAAATGAAATAAAAAGTTTTTTTTTTTTTTACAATGGTCATACAGTATATATGAGATAACATTTATCTACATAGATGTTATGTAAAGGGATAGCTATCAAGGATATACAGTATATATGAGATAACATTTATCTATATAGATGTTATGTAAAGGGACAGCTATCAATGATATACAGTATATATGAGATAACATTTATCTACATAGATGTTATGTAAAGGGACAGCTATGAAGGATATACAGTATATATGAGAGAACATTTATCTACATAGATGCTATGTAAAGGGATAGCTATGAAGGATATACAGTATATATGAGGGAACATTTATCTACATAGATGCTATGTAAAGGGACAGCTATGAAGGATATACAGTATATGTGAGATAACATTTATCTACATAGATGCTATGTAAAGGGATAGCTATCAAGGATATACAGTATATATGAGATAACATTTATCTACATAGATGTTATGTAAAGGGACAGCTATGAAGGATATACAGTATATATGAGAGAACATTTATCTACATAGATGTTATGTAAAGGGATAGCTATCGAGGATATACAGTATATATGAGATAACATTTATCTACATAGATGGTATATAAAGGAACAGCTATCAAGGATATACAGTATATATGGGATAACATCTATCTACATAGATGTTATGTAAAGGGATAGCTATCAAGGATATACAGTATGTATGAGATAACATTTGTCTACATAGATGTTATGTAAAGGGACAGCTATTAAGGATATACAGTATATATGAGATAACATTTATCTACATAGATGTCATGTAAAGGGAGAGCTATCAAGGATATACAGTATATATGAGATAACATTTGTCTACATAGATGTTATGTAAAGGGACAGCTATTAAGGATATACAGTATATGTGAGATAACATTTATCTAAACAGATGTTATGTAAAGGGATAGCTATCAAGGATATACAGTATATATGAGAGAACATTTATCTACACAGATGTTATGTAAAGGGAGAGCTATCAATGATATACAGTATATATGAGATAACATTTGTCTACATAGATGTTATGTAAAGGGAGAGCTATCAATGATATACAGTATATATGAGATAACATTTATCTACATAGAGGTTATGTTAAGGGATAGCTATCAAGGATATACAGTATATATGAGATAACATTTATCTACATAGATGTTATGTAAAGGGATAGCTATCAAGGATATACAGTATATATGAGATAACATTTATCTACATAGATGTTATGTAAAGGGACAGCTATTAAGGATATACAGTATATGTGAGATAACATTTATCTAAACAGATGTTATGTAAAGGGATAGCTATCAAGGATATACAGTATATATGCGATAACATTTATCTACATAGATGTTATGTAAAGGGACAGCTATTAAGGATATACAGTATATATGAGATAACATTTATCTACACAGATGTTATGTAAAGGGATAGCTATCAAGGATATACAGTATATATGAGATAACATTTATCTACACAGATGTTATGTAAAGGGACAGCTATTAAGGATATACAGTATATATGAGATAACATTTATCTACACAGATGTTATGTAAAGGGATAGCTATCAAGGATATACAGTATATATGAGATAACATTTATCTACATAGATGTTATGTAAAGGGACAGCTATCAAGGATATACAGTATATATGAGATAACATTTATCTACATAGATGTTATGTAAAGGGATAGCTATCAAGGATATACAGTATATATGAGATAACATTTATCTACACAGATGTTATGTAAAGGGATAGCTATCAAGGATATACAGTATATATGAGATAACATTTATCTACATAGATGTTATGTAAAGGGACAGCTATCAAGGCTACAGGGAGAAGAGAATGAAAGTAATTATGGAAGAAGAAAAGAGAGAGCGGAAGAAGGAAAGTTAATCTGGGTTGGTACAGGACCAAAGCCAGTGATTATTGAGATGCATTTTCAGTTGTCTTTTAAAAAGTGGTAGTGCGGACAAAGATAAGATATCAGAGGATAGTTTGTTCCACATTTTTCCAACAGAGTTTGAAAAGAGGCAGTCACCTGCAGAGTTATTTGGTTTGGGAGTATAAATCAGTAGTTTGTTTGAAGAACGTAGGTGTTTCATGTTATTGTATGGTGAAATGAGGTTAGAGAGTATTGTTTTTTTAGTTGGTTGATATAGAATTTTGTGAGCTATTAAGAGCTGTTGAAGTATTAGTTTATTGGGAAGTTCAATCCAACCTAGTTGTCTTAGGTGCAGGCAGTGGTGGGTTCTAAACTGGGATCCTGTAGCAAATCTAGCAATATTATAGTAAAACGTAGCAAGTTTCTTGAGGTTGTTTTTTGGAGAGATTAGTGTAAATGGGGGAAGCATATAGAAGAGTAGAGATAAGGTTAGATCTGACTAAGGTGGCTCTTGCTTCAGGTGTAAGGAAGGATTTAATTCTGTAAAGGGATCCAATTTTTTTTTAAGTAATTTTATTGTGTTGTTGATGTGAGAGTCAAAGCTTAGATTATTGTCAACAGTTATTCCTAGTAATTTTGTAGTTGATTCTGGAGAAATGAGAGTGCTATCAGTGGAAGTGAGAGTGAAGTTAAGTGGTGTAGATTTATGGGTAGGTGAGAACAGTAACAGTTTGGTTTTCTTGGGGTTAAGGAGAAGGCAACAGTCTGAGAATCATTGTTCAACAGTGGTAAAGGCTTTTTGGGTAAGAGACTGGAGTTCAGTTTGAGAGGTAGCACTGCAGATTATAGTAGAATCATCTGCATATTGTATGCAGGTCGTGTTATGGATAGCTGATTGGAGGTTATTAATAAAGATATAAAATATAAGGGGGCCTAGGATAGAGCCTTGAGGTACACCTAAAGAGATAGGAAAGAGATTAGATAGTGAATTTTTCCCGAGTATTGCCTGCTGACAGTTTTCTAGGTAAGATGTAAACCAAGTTAAGGAAGGGGTATCTACTGAAAGAGATTTTAGTATGTGCAGAAGAAGTTTATGACTGACCATGTCGAAAGCTTTAGATAAGTCAATGAAGACTGAAGATGATAGATAATTGTTGTTGCGGTTGTAGTTGATGGAGTTGGTAAAGGAGAGTAAAGCAGTGGTAGTACTGTGGGAAGGTCTGAATCCATGCTGACAGTTAGCAAGTAGGTTGTTATGGAGAAGGTGGTTAAGTAGTTGTTTATGGATACATTTTCCATGCTTTTAGCTATAGGTGATAGAAGTGCTATGGGGCGATAGTTTGAGAAGTCATTAGAGTTCCCTCCTTTGTTTAGTGGGATGATATGAGATATCTTCCAGATAGAAGGGGAAATTCCTTCATTTATATATCTATTTATCAGAATAGAAATGGGATAGACATTGGCTTTGGCTCCTATTTGCAAGAATTCTGCAGGAAGTTTGTCTGCAGAGGGGGTGGTAGGTTTTAGTTTTTGGAGCAGTGATGAGACAAAGGAGGTAGATACAGGTTGTAAGTGAAGGGGAGAGGAGTATTACCAGTAGGTAAGAGTAGCTTAGAGATGTCAGGGGATAGGTGACTAGCAAGAGTTTGGATAGTATTAGTGAAGAAAGAATTAAAGTCATTGACTATTTGTGTGGGATTGTCTGGGTTAGAGTCCTGAGGGTTAGGTGTGATAGACTGACCTGGGGATAAAAGATTATTAATACTGGCCCAGAATGTTTTAGGTTCATTTATGGAGGTTTGTTGTAATTGAAGGTAATAGTTTTTTTTGTCTGTCAGGATGGCTTTTTTGTACCATTTCTAACCTCTTTGAAGTATTGGCGGTTAGTTAGTTTCTATGTGGTACACCATTTAGCCCAAGATTTGTTTCTGAGAATGATTTTATGCCTAGTATTGTTGGTCAGCCAGGGAGCTACTTTAGCTTTGGTTCTAATAGTACGACTTGGGACATGGTGATCAAGGATAGATAAGAATGTGGAACTGAAGTATTCAACTGCTTCGTTAAGTGGGAGATATTTTAGTGGGGACCAATTACATAGTCTTAACTCAGTTTGAAAATGTTCAACATTAAATTGCTTTTTTGTAGGTAGTAGGCACGATTAGGTTGGTTTTATGTCTAATGACATATGTTAGCGAGTGGTCGCTTAGGTCATCTGGTAGGGTACCTGATTGGTAGCTTTGTTGGGGATTATTAGTAAGGATCCAGTCTAAGATGGTTTCATTATTGTTGGTTTTATTAGTTTTAGTAGGAATATTAATGAGTTGTATGAAGCCATATAGCTTTATATGGGAGGTGGGGTTTGTATTGTTACAGCAATACCAATCAATGTTGAAGTCGCCTAGGACTAATGTTTCTTGAGGGAGGTTGCTGGAGAGTGAACTAAGGATACATTCAAGAGTGTTAATGTTATTTCCTGGAGGGAGATATGCACAAATGATATTTATGGCTTTACTAGTGTTGACTTGAGGTTTGGAGCTGATTACTTCAGCATTATTATCTAGGGTACAAGTCAGATTTATAGTACTAACTTGGAATTGTGTTTTATAGAGAATTGCTACCCCTCCTCCCTTTTTAGTAGTGAGGTCAAGTCTGATGATGTTATACCCAGGTGGAGTGATTTCATTGTCTTTAATGGTTGGCTTAAGCCACGTTTCAGTTAAACATAAAATATCAAATTGATGGACATCTAGAAGGGCATGGACTTGAGTAATTTTGTTACAAATACTTCGTATGTTGAGATGGGCAATAGAGAGCGAGTTGGTAGGTATGGAAGATGACAGAGAAGTAGTTTTGTCTTGTTTTATATAGGCATTGGTATTGGTATGGTATGGGCCAGGGTTAGGATGAATATCTCCATCCAATAGTGAGTGGAGTAGTTTAAAATATTTTGGTTGGAAAAGTTTGTAAAAGCAGTCAAATAGTTTCCTAGTTTTTAGTTTGCTTAACTTGAAGTGTACTAGTCTGTGGTATTTGGCTAGTAGGTAGTTAGGCTGAGTGGTGAGATTTAAGAAGGTAGGAGAGAAAGGTGACATAAACTGTGATTAATCCCATACATCAACCAACTGACTCACAGATGTGACACAGGAGATTAAAACAGAAGAACCTACCTCCAAAAAGAGACTAGTCACCAGTGGAATCCCTAATGGTTTGGTGATGGGACCTCTCCTGTTTAACATCAACTTCTAGGATGTAAAAGCTAATACCAAAAGACTCTGGCTGACCATGTTTGCTGATAACTGCAAGCTAAGAATAATTATTCAATCCCCGAATAACTTAGTTATCCTGAAGGAAGGTTTGTCCCAAGCAAATACCTGGTGTCAGGATCAAAGACTGACACTAACTGCCAAAAAAAGTTATTAATGTATCCTTAGGGAAGTAGCCTACCCCAGGAAACTACCAGACTGATAACATGCCCCTGAGAGTTGACCCAGTTGTTCTGGATTAGGAAACAATTTTAACCAACATGAGTCCACTTTTATAAGAAAGTTCTTCCATATCGCACAGCTTAGACTTCTATAATTCACCATATAAATACAACCAAGTTACATAGGAAGATGTACAACTTAGAATGAAAATATGAATGCCAATTTTCTTCAACATTATCTAAGATTTTACCTGCTATCATGAAGTAGTTTTTAAATCAATTTGTTTTAGAACTTTTAATATGCATATGGAAATAGTGCATCTGATCATAATTTCTACCAATATCTAGTGTACTATACATCGGCACTGACAAGTACATTTCTGTCTTCCACCATGGTATTTCACACCATACCCCATCAGTAATATGTAGTTTTCTCAGTTATCTAAATATAAATATAAATATGAAAATGTAAAAAACAAATGACAAACAGCGGTCAATATTCCCACTGCAGGATTCCCTAGATTACAGTCTTAGAGTCAGTTTGTTGCTTATTACATACCCTTTCTTATGCTGCCTATTATTTATGGGTAAATCACCTAGTTAAGTAAACCAGCTTCAAAAATGCCAGGATGGAAAAAAAGAGCTATGAGTGTTAAGTACACAAAAAAGATGCCATTGGCTTCAATGAAATAAAGGCATTGCATTGGCTTAAATAGACAGAGGTGCAGTAATCAAAAAGGGAAATAAACACACACACACACACACACACACACACACACACACACACACACACACATACACACACACACACACACAGATGTGTGTGTGTGTATATATATATATATATATATATATATATATATATATATATATGGGTCTATATTATTTTATCAAAAAGCCGTTCCAATGCACAACTTTTCATCGACCCCTAAAACGCGAAGTTCCATTACAATGAACATCCAAATCAGTTATTTCTTTCCCTGGGAAAGAAATCACTAGCCCTACTACAAACTACACATCACTTTAAGCATTGCAAAGTGGGGTGCTTCTCCCCCACATTCCCCAATGTGGGGGGCTGTGCCCCCCCCACAATATGTACCAACTCCGAGATCACACTACAGTGGGGAAAAGGGCAAACTCACAAGGATGGCCAAGTGATTTCTTTCCCAGGGGAAATAAATCACTGATTTGGCCATTCACTGTAATGGGGCTTCGCTTATTAAGGGTCAATGAAAAGCAGTTTGATGGAACGGCTTTTCGTTGACATAATATAGACCCTATACAGATATATACATATAGTTATGTGTGTGTGTGTGTGTGTGTGTGTGTGTGTGTGTGTGTGTGTGTGTGTGTGTGTGTGTGTGTGTATATATATACTAAAGTTAAATGAAACACCCAGAGATCAGCTTCTACAAAGTTACCAACAAAATGTCAACTTTTCAAACATCAACACACTACTTCTTATGCACCAATTGACAATCTTGGTGAATGCAAAAATTCAACATAAAAAATACATTAAAACATTTTTTTTTTCAGGCGGCGTCCGCACACCCCCTTACTAATTATATATGCTAAGTCTGAGATTGCACAATCTCAGGGAAAGGGCATATTTATCTATCCCAAGAATTGTGCAGTGTCACAGACCTGTTGACCATTTGTTTAGTAGACTAAATTTTATCAGTTTAATAGACTTCATCCAATTATAGCTTTGATGAATTTCAGTTGACACATATAATAATATATTTATCTATATTTATTTGTTTACAGGGAAAGTCCAACTTGGAACACAGCCAATTTTCATTAGAGGCCCAGTGAGAAACGCTCCAGATGTATGTCTTTGTAACATGGAAGGAAACCGGAGCACCCAGAAGAAACCCACATGAACGCAGGTAGGACATGAGGAGAAAAGCTCCAGAAATAATACACGTAATTATATTTACAAAATATTAAAGTAGAGTCACAGAAATATAGTACATATATTCATAAATGTGTATGAGCATATATATATAATATGTATAATTACATACATATACACAAGTTGCATACATAAAGATAGAGAAATACATGAGATAGATATGAAAATGTGTGCATGTGTGTGTGTGTGTGTGTGTGTGTGTGTGTGTGTGTGTGTGTGTGTGTGTGTGTGTGTGTGTGTGTGTGTGTGTGTGTGTATGTGTGTGTGTGTGTGTGTGTGTGTGTGTGTCTGTGTGAGAGAGAGTGTGTAATAGCACACAATCAAACATGATGGCTAGTGGATTAAAAATGATCTAACAGCTTTCAGACAACTCAGAACTATGGGAGTAGTTCAATAAGCCCTACATGATTTTTGCATATATGAGAGCAAACAAGTTGAGATTCAGTAAGCCTTGCTTAGGAGAGAAAAAATGGGCATGAGCAATAAAGATCTGTGTTATGCAAATTCCTGCTTAAGCAGATGAATTACATGCAAATTAGGCAAGAGAACTGCTCCAACAACCAGAAAGTTGTCCTTGTAGACTCCGTGCCCGTGTTTGTAGAGTACAGGGAAATTTATCACATACAGTAGTCTGCACTGGCAGTAGGAGAAGAAAATGTCCAGAAATATCCTCATAACTCCCCTGAAAATAGTATATTACAAGGAGTATTGGGGAAAAATACATTGTGGATGTGAAAAAATTTCAAGGGGAAATGTATAATCAATGTTAATTTTTTTTATCAATCTCCGCTTGTTTGCACTATTTGCCGCAGTGCTCAAACAAGCTTAATGGAAAAAAAAATTAATACATGCATTTCACCGAAATGTACTGTAGGATCTTGCATCAAATCAGTATTCAATTCTGTATATTTACATTTGTATGCTCAGCACTGTGGCACGCAAATAAGTACTGCCTTTAAATCATGTTAATTCTATTCTAAGCAGCTGACATGAATCCAAATTAGCCAATCCCACATGGTGGACTTACTCCATAACTGTATAAAGTATGCATACACTCTACTTTCTGTTTTTTCCTCAATACTCTGAACCAGTGGAGTACAGATGTGGGAATTTTAAACTGAGATAATGCTAGGGGCTGCTGCAGCTATTCTACATCTGTATGTGCTAGAGGCTGAAGTCAGTGATGCTGGTGCTGATGACCATAGGCCTAGGCTGAGCTAGAGAAGAGTGTTCAGATCCAGGGTAACCCACCAAGACCTACATTAGCTGGAGATTGTAGAGAGCTACAAGGTGGACAGGGATATACTACAACAGTTCACTGAGCTTTGCCACCCTCAACTCAGAGCTGGAGCCAACAGAGGGGAACCCATTCCAGTGGAAACAAAGATATGTGTAGCCCTTAGGATACTAGCTACAGGTGCTTTTCAAAGACCAACTGTGGTCATGATGGGGGATGTCACAGGCATCTGCATTCAGTTTACTCCACCAATTTCTGGATGGTACGATGCTCCCACATGCCAGTGAACACATATATTTTCCCCTTGAACCTGAGGTGAGGGTCACCAATATACAACCCTTCTACCATGTAGCACACTACCTTGAAATACCGGGTGTCATAGATTGCACTCATGTACACATCAAGGCATCACCTGGCTAGCAGGATAGAATCTACATTGACCACAAGGGATACCACTCAATTAACTGCCAAGTCATGTGTAATTCTGAGAAGATTATCACGAGTGTCTGTGTTGGCAACCCTGACAGTTATTATGACTCCCATATCCAGCACACATCACAGCTGTACCAGATGTTTGCCAGGGGGGGACATCCCACAAGGCCATTTACTGGAGGATGCCTGCAACTATGAATGATGACACCCATAAGAAATATACACACACCCACAGAAGAACACCATAATGAGGCATATGCACAAACCAAGAACATCATAGAGGATGTGTTTGGACTTCTAAGACAAGGTTCTGGTGCCTTTATATATCTGATGGAGACTTGCAGTACACACCAGCCACATGTGCACAGATATTCACTGTATGTGCTATACTGCTCAATCTGATCCTGCAAAAACAGCTGCAGCAGGCTCAGCAAAGGGAAGGGATACACAGCCCCCCCACCAGTGCCTAGGTCACCACAGCCACAGTCATAGGAGGACTTGGTGGAGGAAGCCCCTGCTGATGTCTTTGTAGGCAGACATAGGAGTACCCATTACGCCCTGACATTGACTAAGAGACAACGCATAGCACATTCACTGATAGCCTAGGGACTAACACCTCACTCCCCTCACATACAGATAGCAAACAGTGATGCCAGCCAACTCACACATTCTGTACCTATCCATGTATTGGCTATGTACTGCTTGCAACACACAGAGTCAACCCTGAAAACAGTAATGCCAATAGCTGCACTTGCAAGGTAAGTCTGTATCATACACAGTATTATAATGGATTGTTATGCTAGGTCATCATAGCTATGAGCTGGGTACAATATGCAGGCTACTATACTGGCCTATTTAAACAGACAGTACATCCACATGGAACTACCAACAACCATTCCACTAACATGTCACCATTTGCAATCTGTAGGCCTCATGCATGGAATATTAATGCAGTACTACTGCAACAGATTACTATTATATCATTCAAGGAACATGTTGGAAAGGGGGGTTGACTGACTGACTACTGTTTCCCGGCAGAACATGTGTATTACTTTCCCATCCCACAAAACAGCACTGTCCCAATGTAACTGTCATAACACTAAAGTTATGCTGTATGACCTTTCACACAGGTAGTATGCCACACCATCAATACAGTAATGCACAATCTGAACATGCATTTCATGTGTCATTTTATTGAGAATAGCACAGTGCATATTTATGTAGGTGATGATGTGATGAGTGATTCCTCACTCATCTACCAGTCTCAGTGGCTCAAAGGAGTAAGGCAAGTAAGTTGTGTGATGGGTTCTAATCCTGACGTATCTAATTTTTATGCATGTGAAGTAGCAATACATGTATCTTTTTACAGACTGTCTCTGTGTGTGCTATACTAGTATGATTCTATTTCACATATTAATTACACATGTGCATCTGCACCACAGTTATAAGACCTATTTAATAAGTACATTGTTACTGTTGGATAACTTAGTAGCAGGATTGTAAAGGCTGGACCATAAAAACATATATCAGCATGTGTATGTAGAAAACACATCCAGTACCTCCTGTAGCATGATGCATTATAACAATATAATAGCAGTTCTGAAAGAAGGATTGGGCTGTGGTGTGATTCATTTGGAAGTGACAGACCCATACACAACAAACTGATCACTACATAGAACAACTAGGCATTCTTTCACATCACACTTGTTCTACAGTCTGTATGCAGATAGCTTGAGATTGGGTATACTGTTTAAATGTGCTACAGATTTGGCATATCTGCACAGCAGCTAGGCCACTGGAGCATCAGATGCTGTTAAATGCACTAAAAGTAAGCATAAGACATTTGGAAGACAGAAAGAGAAAGGTAACTATGAAATGCAGCACACAGTTATTAAAACTGTAGATTAATTCAAGGAATGGGGTTTTTGGGTAGATCCAGATTGGAGTTCTCCAAATCATCTCAGACTCCTGGCCTGGAGTACACCTAGGTGTGGGAAGGAGTCAGTTTATACAACAGGAAGTCCTATGTGTCAGCAGTGCACCTTCCATTTGTGAGTTGCTAAGCAATGTGCAAACAAGCCAAAATGCCACAGAGCATACTCACACACTTAGTTAAGCAAAGTGCAAATCTGTTGGCCCACACACTATTTTGTGTAGAAATATAGATATATCTTCTATATCTCTAGAGCTATAAACAGATATATATCTATGCATATATGTGAGTGTGTATGTCTGCATTGCTCTATATACATAGATCATGGATAGATAACATCACCTGCAGTCATTTACAATACCAGGCATAAGTTGTGGCACACGTGATGAGTACCGTGATCTGTAGTGTATAACAATAGATACTGTAGGTAGGGGTTCTAATCTCATTCTACCCAAATTTGTGTGTGTGTATGTGATGCTCTCTTCCAAACAAATGTGAGACTGCAATGGGTCTGCACGTTTTGGCCTTTGCACTTGATGCAGGCTTCCAAAGTCTTCTCCTCCACAAGGCCTGCTGCTGCTGATGTCAATTTACCATAAGAATACCTAAAGCCATATGAAAGTCAGACTTAAGACATGGCATGTGGGATATGTACTATGATCTGTAGTGTATAAGACTAGACCGGTAGTGATTCTGATCCCACTCCAGCCCACTTGCTATGTGCATGTATGTGCATCTCCATGCAAAACAAGTGTGCATTCCACAATGTATTAAACAGAGGCAGGGATTTGCATTGTTTTGGGAGGTGCAGGCCGTTGAACTCCTGCTGATGTCATCTACGCTAAGAGTACCTAAAGCCATATAAAAGTCAGACTTAAGTTCTGGTGCATGCGATATGTACTGTGATCTGTAATGAGTAAAATTAGATAGGTAGTGGTTCTAATTTTACTCCAGCCCACTTACTATGGGTGTGCTGTCCAGTGTTCTGTCTACATAAAGAGGTAGTGGTAATATTCTAACCACATCCAGGCTGGTGTGGGTGGATATTAGCCATTGTTTCACATCAGCTTATGGTATCATAGCATCAAATGTAGCAGGCTAATAGACCTAGGGCATTTATGCACCTAGTCACTTTTTACCCTTATTAAAACATTCAACACCTATTGCCCCTGTCCAGGGTGTACACAGGCAGAACCACTGTGGCATAATTATGGTCACCCATCCAATTGTACAGATTGCATCTGTAAAGAGCCAATGAGGTGTTCATTTGGACATGAAGTGGAGGTTTCACATGTGTTAACCTCTGAAAGATAATATCCCTCAGGTCCAGAAAGAACAAACAGCAGAAGCAATAATACATCCTTTATTAGACTACAGCTCACCAACAAACAAAACAGGAGTGTAACTCAAAAAAGAATTAAGCGCTTTCATCCACCATCATGTGGACTTCTTCAGAATCAATTAAACAATTATTAACGCACTATTTAAATCCATTTTGGTGCCAATTCAAATTGATTACTTTAAAGAGACAAAAGTAAAGAAATAATTAAAAACATCATTAAAAATACTTTTGACCACAACAGTATATATATTTAACTGTATTTAACTAAAATACTTGGTTAGAATCTGCATTACATACTTCATATTGTTTACATCTTGTGCATAACATTTTAAATATAAACAGTCTGATATTTCACTTCATTTTTGTATGCGTTTCCTTCCTATATATACGTATAATTCACCCAACCCTATGATCTATGATGAATAAAGTCTATTAATGATACTAAATAGTAAAAAAAAATTTAAAAATATATATGTATGCTTATATAATGTTAAAAACATTTTAAAAGATGAAAATATCTGTGTACACAAAAACGTAGGACAATGTAATTCTCACTGTTACCTAAGTCCATATGTCATCCAATGTGTGAAACACAATGATGATAAAATCTCGCCAAAACCTAAGTAAATGTAAACATGTATGTTAATTACCCTTAATGATACCAAAATATAGCAATAAGCAGCATTACAAAATTAAAAAGTTAGCTATAAATAATACATACAATAAATGGTCCTAAACCATTATGTATTATAAAAATGGTTTTAATGAAATATAATCATTACATCCAGAAAAATTTAATGCATCTGTTAATATTTGCCACTTGGCCTCCCTCTCAATTAATAATGCTTTCATGTTACCCCCTCTCATATTCATCGTAACCGTCTCCAGTATAGCAAATCTAAAGTAATGTGTGTTGTCTGTATTGTGTATATGCCTTACTAAAGCATTGGTGTTATCTCCCTTCTTTATGGCGTATAAATGCTCATATATCCTTTTCTTTAACTTACGTTCAGTTTTCCCTATGTAAAAGCATGAGCATATGCCACATTTCGCCATATATACTACATTCTTTGTATTACAATTTCCTTTTTTAAACATTACTTTAGTTCTATTTATATTTTCCAATGCTAGTCCATCACTTTCATAAATTACAGGACAGTATACACATCTGCCGCATTTTCACGTGCCCCCTTGATGTAAGGTTATCTCATTCACTCTTTGAGGTCTTTCCAATATTTGTTTTAGATTCAAACCCATTTTATACACAAATCTAGGAGCATCGCCAACTATTTCCCTCAAATTATGGTCCATAGTAAAAATATTCCAATATTTTGTCAATATGTCCTAAATATGTGTAATTTGAGGTGAAAATTCCATAATACAAGCTCTTTTATAATCTTTCCCTTCCTCTATTACTACCTCTTTCTTCATTGGCCTACCCAGAACAGGTGTATATTTCTTCCCCCATTCCTTTATAACATAACTTTTTACTTCCTTTATTAGGCTAGAAGAGTATCCTCTATTCAAAAATAACCTGCTGATAAATTCAATTTCTTCTAACATGGCACTGTAATTTGATGTCATTCTTGCCGCTCAAATGCACTGTCCTTTGAAAATGCCTTTCTTTGTTTTAAACGTATGGTTACTTGTAAATTCCAAGTAATTATTGGAGAAGGTATTTTTTCTATATATACGTGATTCAAAGCCATTCATATTGCTAGATATGTATGTATCCAGGTATGACAGTCCTTTATCATGAAACTGATATGTAAATTTCAAAAACTGACTGGTATTATTTAAATACTGTATAAATTCATCAATCATCTCTACTTGTCCTTCTCTGAGTATAAAAATATCATCAAGGAATCTAGAATAAAGTCTAATATATTTGTAATACTGACTTTTGAATACTTTTTCCATTTCCCAGTCTAGCATCACTAAATTTGCATATATTGGAGCACATGCTGTTCCCATAGCGACTCCTTATGTTTGTCTATAAAATTCCCCTTCAAAAAAATATATAATTATAATCTAATATGATGTTCATTAGCTGCATCACCACTAATGATTGTTCTCAGTCCAGGTCTGAAAATTGTTTAATGCTATTATAAAAGCTGTCCATACCCTGTTCTTTGGGGATACAAGAAAATAAATCAATAACATCTATGGTTATGTAGATTAAATTTTCCTTCCATACCTCAGAAGTTAGATTCCCTAAGAACATCCATGAATCCTTGACTAAATGAGGGATTTTACTATAAATGTGTTTTAACCAAGTATCGATGACTACACTCATGGGAAATGTTTTAGAATGACTCCCTGCTATAATGGGTCTAAAAGGGGGGTCCAAATGATTTTTATGTATTTTTGGCACTCCTATTATGGTAGCTAGTATAAGGTTTTTCACTACCATATAATTATATAGGTCCATATTTATTCTCCCTTCTAACAACATGTCTTCTAAAAACATGTCTATTCTTCTGTACCCTATATTTATTTTGTTCATGGATGCCGTAATATAGTTGCCCAAATCTACTAATATGTTGTACATTTTGTTAATATAATCTTCTTGATCATATATAACAATCCCTCCTCCTTTGTCAGGTTTCATTATTCGTATTGATTGATCAGATGTTATTCGTTGCAAAAGGTCTATCTCTTCCTTGTTCAAATTATTAGTGTATGTCATACATTTTTTATTTTTAACTTTATTATCCTTTCCCCTTACATAATTCTTTAATACATACAGGTCTTGAGTCACCAGTTTCTCATATAAATTCACATGTGGGTTGCTAGGAGGAATAAATTTACTTTTTTTCTTCAACTTATTCATTTCTTTTGTCATTGGTGTATTTTTAAAATAAATAGCTAAATTTAATTTCCTGAGATATTTCTTCAACTCAATAATACTATCTACTATTCTGAAGTTTTTACTGGGGACAAATTTCATACCCTTCGAGAATAGTGTAAAAAATTCATTACTGATTTCCATTTCAGTATAATTATAAATATTAAATTCATTTTTTTGTGTATAATTCCATCAGTAATAACTTCTTTTAAATAACCTGTGTTGTCGATACCTTGTTCTTCTTTATTTTCACTATTCACGCTAGGTAGTGTTGCTATTAATAATTGTTCCTTGTTGTTCACGGGTACGGGTACCATTCCTGCCTGTCTCTTCCTTTGTTCGTTCTCCAATCCCATTTTCTCTGCCAATTCCCTCTCATAGCTGGTACCCCCCCCGAAAATTTTTCCCCCATTATATACATCAAATCCATATTCCCTACTATCATAATTTTCTTCCATTTCATTCCTATTAGATTTTACAATTTTCCATTGGTAAACCTTTTCGTTTTTATAATCATATATGTCTCTAGCTAACTTTTTATGCTTCCTTGCTATAATATTTTCCGCTCTCCGGTCAGCTTCTCTAAATTGTTTTTGGTACAAATTTTCCCACTGTTCAAATACTAAATCCTCACATATGGTTTTGTTCAATTTTTCCACCTTATCTATATATTTACACAGTTTCTCATCATTCTTCTTAATTAATAACTTGATAAATTCAAAACCAAAGTTGTCAAAAAGTACACCAAATTCCTTACAATTCTGCTCATTCATGTCTACACCCATTGGTTGCTTAAAAACTCTAAGACCCTTAGGAACCAGCTTCAAAATTAAACATTGGTTCAAATAGGCATTGTCAATTTTTATACCTCTAATAACATTTAAATGTTTGCCCATAGTGTAAATTACAACCCCCAAGGAACCATGACTTTCATCATCCTTTTCAAACACACTATTTTCATTGCAGTTCAATTTATCAAAACATATATCTACTGTGATGAAATTGTCCAATCTATTGCTGCGTCCTATCGTAGCTTTTCCATTACCCATATTGTTATTAGTAGTGGTTCTAGTTCTCGGACTAGAACTCACAAGTACAGTACCTTTTTGTGAAGAGTTATGGACTGCCGTAGTAGAAGCGTATGTTTTTCCAGCCATGTAGAGTTTGGGTTTAGTCTCAGTTCGTTTAGATTCATCGTCGACATTGTAAAGTGAAAAGTCAAAAGTGAAATCCTTGTCGGTAAACCTGCTGTTATCTGGTATTCGTTGTTTGATGTCCAGTAAATTCCTTTGACTCAATAAGTTGCTTAACAGTTTTTTACCATTAGGTATCTCTAAATCTAGTTCACTCGAACTAGATGGTATACGGAAGGCATCTTGCGTAGCTACTTCCGCTCGCTTAGCCTCTTGTTGTGTTAACATACCTCTGAAAGATAATTGTCTCCCTTCAGCAGGTTTTATAAAAGTCACATACCAGGTTAAGATCTTACATGGGTGTAAACTGGTTATCCATTTCACTTACACATGTGCAGCATGTCCAGTAAAGCAGGGTCACAGATTGACCCATATGCACAGCAGAGATCACCTCTGAGTACTCTGTGTGACACACATGAAATTGATGGTGATTTCGACAATCCCCATAAGGCAGATGCTGGAGATTTTCATCACCCTTGTGAGGAACCTTTGTAGTTTCCTCAATCACTACAGCTTTTTGGTGAGTAATATAACAAAAGGGGCATTACACTCAAATATTGTCCTGATGAGGGAAGAGTAGACAGAGATACTAACTTCTTGTACTGGAGACAAAGCCCTCATGTATAACATGAGCAAGATATAATGAATGACTCACCACTGTGTAGACATGGTGATCTACATTTTGGTAGCTGTCAACATGTGTCACCAGATCTCTCACCCCTACACATGTACTTAATGTGCCACTATTTATGTGGTATGTAGCAGGAGCATCACTGTTACTAATATGAAGGATAATACATATATTTCCTTTGAGTTTAAGGGCATGTATTTGGCAACAATCATCTGTCCATGTAACAACGTAATGTAGGATGTTGCCATACTATGTACATTGCATGACCACTTCCAGTTAGTAGGCATCATCAAACAGTGTCAGTCACAGTAATTTACATTGTGCTTGTCCTTCGGTGAAATTGCTTCCAAACAGTAGGTGACCCAGGACAGAAGCCTCTGGAACACTACTGGTTACAGCTCAGCTACTGGATGTGTCATCACCTATTGGACTATATGACTTGTATCAGTGATGCAGTTAGCAACCCCTGTCATGATGTAATGGTTGAAGCCTAGTTGGGTGTGTTTTTTTTGGTGATGCATGCATGGGGGATAGTGTCAAATGCCTTCTCTATGTGCAAGTAGGCTGTGTGCATGGATTTCTCACCAGTCAGGTCCTTGGTGAATGTCTCATAAAAGTCCATCAGGATTAACAGGCATGTGTAACACATGTGGAGAACAATGGCATGTTACCAGTAAAGTTCTACAACAGCTATACTGATGTGATCCCATTCGCCATACCTATATTCCACCATATGCATCATGTTGGTGATAAAATGGTTACATACCTGCTGGAGTACAACACACCTCTTTGGAAAAAAGCTGATATATACTTATCTATACCTATATAAATCTATATATGTATATGTATATATATATATATATATATATATATATATATATATATATATATATATATATATATATGTGTGTGTGTGTGTGTGTGTGTGTGTGTGTCTTGTGCTAATGAGATCATACAAAGTAACTCTTATACGCAGTGGTTCCCCTACCTAGGGGTTTTCCTTTTTAAGGTGTACCTCATTAGCAGGTGATTGCCTTTGAACCAGTCTGTGGTTGAGTAATGCTAACTGAAGCATACAAAGCTAATTTGCAGAGTAATCAGGCAATCCCCTGCAGCTGTTGAAATGGATATAAGGTCTCAATAAGAATCAATCTCATTTCTCATAATACATAGTGGAAATGCTGGGTAGAAATACTACATCAGCATAAGGAGGATGTACATTTATGTGTGGGCTACAGGCTGCAGCTGATGCTACTGCTGCAGGCAAAAAGCATAGTGAGACAGGCTGCAGAATGTGGAGAACAATAGCAGTTATGAGTAAAGATGAGACCATTGGCAGTTCTGGAGTACAGCCAGAGCCTGAGTGAGGGAACCCATCCTACAGAATACTGAGGTATGTGATAAAGGTAAGTATGTTAGCCAAAGGTATCATTAACAGAGTAATACCAACATGTTTGTTGTGTCCTTGAACAACATAGGGAGTAGCTATACCATTATATCAACCATTTGGGCAACTGCCAGGACATGTATTACATTATGGTGGTCATTTGGAATGTATGTGCTGGCAGTCCTTGCAGCTAGCAGGACCTCCATATGTGTATGTTAGTTGTGCAGCTATGCTAATCTATAATATCATTATGAAATGATTGTGTGCTGCACTATGATATTAGTGTGTCTCCTTTGCATTACCTAAGTTAAAGCCCTCAGTGAATGCATATTAATGCATGAACTGACACTCTATGCACTTTTTAGTGTTGCTATAGGGTTATGTCAACTATGTTCCTATCTGCAGGCCTATGACTGCCACCATTGGACAGCAGATATTTGCATTTGTAATGCATTGGGTGGATAAATAATGGATGACTCAGACAATCATTGATAAATAAATCATTAGTCATTAGTTCTTTCTTTATTATTGCATTATAGTTATGTATTATTCTATTCTCTTTCATTGATAAATTTTACACACCACTGGATTTTATCCTTGGACCATGTGTGGAAAAAATGACTGTTTGCAAAGCGTTTAACAGACTGAGCTACTGAGTAAGTGCATTTGTCAAAATATAAATGCACACATACAGGCTGTGACATACCTCTTTTACATCCATCATTGCGTGCATGGCTTTATATGGATGTATTTCTCCACCAGAGTCGAATTTGAACATGTATTTTGCCATAAATATTTTAGCAGGTGTATTAATAAGTGTTGCTGATAAAAGTGCACATTTATCTGTTATTACAGACTTCACTTATATCCATTATTCTGTGTCTGGCTTTCTAGTGGTGCAGTCTTGCACCAGATTCCACGTTACCCTCCCATTTTTTCCATTACTCTTTCAGCAGGATTGCATGACATGGCGCAATCCTCAGCTCCACTTAAACATGCTTAATGACTGTAACTTGCAATTACTATGTTTTGCTGAAAGCACCTGTTTTAATCAACAGCTGTATGATGTGACAGGTTAATGGACTGCTCTTCATGTGTGATGGTCTTGGGTTTGACAGAGGGCACAGGTGTACATTTTGTATGTATATATTATCATTTCAAAGCCATATATCAATATAGCTCCATTTAGCTGAGCTTAGCGACACTGCATGACCTGCCGTATTGTGCAGCATTGCGAAAAAAATCTTTAAAGAAAAGAAAAATGGGGAGATAGGACAGTGGTGAAATTAGGTGCAAGCAGGGGAAAAACATAATGAAAGGCATTTAGGTATGTGCAGCAAGGGTGTAGGAATGAACCATGGTTATCCATTTCTTGTACAGCATGAACTGTGCACTTTTGACAGAATTTGTAGTTGAATTTGGACTGTCACCCCCAGAGATAGAGGGGTGAGGACAACATAACTGCATTGTCAAGCCAATTTGACCTAATTACCTGTGTCTACGGACACGTGCACAAAATGGAGAGCTCTGTATGGGATGATATTTTTTTTGTGGGATAGGTGCCCATTTTTTTTAAGGTGAGTGTTCAATGTTGGGGATGGGACATAGATATGTGTTGGGTAGGTAAGATGTGAAGGTGGCAAAGCTTTTGTAGACAGACAAGACAGACAAGACAGCAAACAGGGTTGGTGTGTGACAAAAGAAGAGGTGAATACCTTGGATGAGGAGGGTGTTGTAGCATCCCAGTCTCACGTGCTTCCACAAGGTAGCAATGCAACTCAAGTCTGCACCCATGGGACTGTCAACACTGCTCCTTAACTTCTCCTATGGTGGCAGTGGTGAAGGTTGTGGTCTGGGGTGAGTCTGCTCCACCATGATGGTCAGCATACCCTCCATCTAGTGCAGGAGATGTCTGAAGTTTAGAAATGACCCTGTGCACCATACCTGGCACTTCATCACTGGTTACAATATCATCCTCTCCACCACTGCTTTGAGTGGGGGGGCCAGGCCTGGCCTGTGGGGCAGTACTACCCAATGTTGCAGGTAGTTCAGGGACAGTAGAGGGGACACCACCAGGCTGGGCCCTGGTACCATGGCCGGAGGAGGCAAGGTAGGTGGATCACCTGAAACTGGCCTATCTTGACATGTAGTAAATTAGATATAAACATAAGCTAAGATTAGTAATAACTAAACTAATGATGGAAAATAATATTGATTAATCCAACTATATGTTAAGGTATATTATGTGTAATACAGCAATAAATAATATAACAGTATGTTAACAGCAAACCGGTATGGAATAACCTATAAGGCCTACATAGCAGTTAACTTAACAGGATATATTAATATTAAAACATAATAATAAATAACATTAATAAATTAAGAAAATAATGGGGTAGAGAGAGAGAGAAGAACAAAACATTAGTGAACTCGCAGATGAAATTACTACACACACTACTAATATATACTTCTATAGGTGTGCAGTGTCACTTGTGAGTACAGTGACACCAATTCTTCTATAGCTGCTGTTGCACTTACATACCTCTGATGCTGTTAGCATTGGACAGTATGGGCCAAACACTAACAGATGCAGGTACACAACTACATGGAACTGTTTCCCATGCTGTGTTAGTACATTACTACAAAGTTGGTCTGCAAATGGATTTGTAAATACATTGCATTCCAGGTAATCACTTATCTGCTACTCGAGGACCAGACAGATTGGGCAGTTGACATTTCGTTACAAAAAAATTGTGATAGTTGAGAGAGATGTTTGTGTATATTAATGAAGTAGACTACTCAGCATCTCCTGTTTTAGTTGGCTAGCATGGGAGTAGAACCCAAATGCTATGACACCAGGAGACATGTGCACTTAATGTAACAATTGGCTGCAGTCAGATTAGAAAACACATGCAATTAATACAGCCATACTGCAGTTATTTGAATATGTTACTTAACACAGCACAATCCTGCTGTACACTTTGTTGATATTGTTCCTTAAAATGTGTCAGTTATATACATATCTGCCCAGAACGCGGTCTACCTTACCCATATATGTTGTTCCTGGAGTGGGGGAATAGAAAGGGTTATGTGACTCAAACTGGCCTGCAGACAGCCCTGAACTTTAGTGTGCCTTGTTCAATACATTTATCAGGTAATCACTTCTACATTCTTTATTAATATAATTTGCAGAGTTGACTGCAGTTAGATTTGATCTCACATGTAATGAATACAGCTCTACTCCATTTATTTGAACACAATTAACAAAGCGCAATCCTGCTGTAAACTTTATTGATATTGTTCCTTAAAATGTGTCACTTATACACTTGATATCTTCCCAGAACGTGGGCTACCTTACCCATATACAGGAGTGGGGGAATTGAAAGCTTTGTTTGACTCAAACTGGCATGGAGACAGCCCTGAACTGTACTGTGGGTTGCACAATACATTTATCAGGAAATTACTTCTGCATTCTTTATTAATATAATTTGCACAGCTGACTTCAGTCAGATTTGAACTCATGTGCAATGAATACAGCCCTACTGCAGTTATTTGAATAAATTACTCAACAAAGCACAATCCTGCTGTACACTTTATTGACATTGTTCCTTAAAATGTGTCACTTATACAGTTTATATCTGCCCAGAATGTGGGCTACCTCACCCATATACAATATTCCTGGAGTGGGGGGAACAGAAAGTGTTATGTGATGCATATTAGCCTGCAGGCAGCCCTGAACCATACTGTGGCTTGTGCAATACATTTATCAGACAATTACTGCTACATTCTTTATTAATGTAATTTTACAGTTGACTGCCCTCACATTAGAACAGACATGCAGTGAATACAGCCCTACTGCAGTTATTTGAACACATTATTTAACAAAGCACAATTCTACTGTAAACATTATTGGTATTGTTCCTTAAAATGTGTCACTTATACCCATGATATCTGCTAGAACGTGGACTACCTTACCCATATGCATTGTCCCTGGAGTGGGGGGAATAGAAAGTGTTATTTGACTCAAATTGGCCTGCAGACAGCCTGAACCATACTGTGGCTTGTTCAACACACAAATAAGGCAATTAATACTGAATTCTTTATTGATTTAAGTTTACATTTGACAGGAGTCACAAAATAACAGACATGCAGTGAATACAGCCAAACCAGTTATTTGCACGTAAGTTATCAAAGCACAATCCAGATTTAAACCTTATTGTTTATTGGTATTGTTATTGTTTATTGGTTATTGTACTACAGTTATCAGAAATGATCCATACTTATCACACTTATGCTGCATCCTTACCAGGGGCCCAGTATGAGACTGGACATTGCGAACCCATTCAGCTGCAGCTGTGGGAAGAGAAGCAAACCAATACACATACCAGTTTTGCATGGATTCAGCTTGTATATTAGTAAAGTAGTATCAACTATACTTACATATCTGTGGGGCATGCCCAGCCCTAGCCTCTTGGATCCAGGTGTTCAAAGTTCCCCTCTTCCTTTGTTTCAGGTCATCATAATGGTGATGATACTGCTCACCAGTGTGGGGGATACTAGTAGCATTGGTAAGATCCCTGGCAAACCGATTTTAGGCTTCAAATTTACATTGTGAACCCTGGTAATTGCCCTGCAACAGCCAGGGTTCATAGTTCTGGACCAGGAGTTCAACAAACACTCTGGACTCCTGCACACTCCACCTCTGCGCCCAAAAGCACACTTCCTCACCAGCGCCACCAAGCATACTGACAGGTTACTGAGACTTCAATAAATACTGCAGAATTCTCACCCATTGGCCTTAATATAGGCTCTTTCCTGTCCTTTCATGTCATACTGTAACATTCAAAAAAAGTGCCACATTGCTTAGCATTGTACGAATCAGCTTAGTGGAGCTGAGCATTGCGTAAACTAGCACAACCATGTTTTAGCAGAGTTTTGCAATGCACAAACAGGAATAGCCATTGATCATGGTTAAGCAGTGCTTAACACTGCACAGATTTTCCATATGTAACTTTTTCATTTTTTAATTAAACCACCCTTTAGGTCACCTCACATATTTTCACAGCAATAAATGTAAAAAAGGTACGAGGGTTCAGGACTTGAAACTGGGACCTACTACACTTTAGGCTGTGACTCAGCCTTCTTAGCTATTTGAACACTGCGAACACCTGCATACCTTTACATATACTACTAAGCTACCTATTAGCATTGCTAAGCACTGCTCCACACAAACAGCCATTGACAAAAAAATAGAATAAAAAAATAGACAAAAATAAATATTAATTACATCCAGTTTCTATTTTTAGATGTCTGGCAGATGTCACATGTATTTGTGTAAGTGCAGCTTGGCACTGTTTCATTCCATACAACACTGTGCAAATGGGCTTTAAAAGAAAATTAAATAAATAATTGATTACGTCCGGTTACTATTTTTAGATGTCTGGCAGGTGTCATCTGTGTAAGTGTGACCATAGCTCGGCACTGCTGTGCTCTCCCCTGTGCAAACCAGCATCAAAATAATAAATAAATAATGAATTAAAAAATATATTAACATTCACACATATTTCTACACTAACAGGGTACATTACAAGGAATCTTATCCTGTGCATAACATCTGTCCAGGAATTTCCTGAACAATGCCCAAGTATGAGACAGCCTCTCCACTGCTACTTACACAGATTCAATATCTATGTTACTGTGATCTCCCTCAGCAGTGCAACATAATTAATATGCATGGTGTGCTGCTGAGAGGGAACCATTACCATGGACACTGGCACATTATGTGTAGGCTCTACAAGAAGCCTACACAGATTTTATTGAATTCTGGGGGATGTCTTGGTTATCGCTGTCATTTTACCTTCCACCTCTGATGAACCATCAGCAAACACTGTCAGCACCTTGAATTTGTCAGTGATTTTATTAGATCCCCACAGTTTACACAGATGCAAAACTTCCCATAATCCTTATGTATACATTACTCATTCTCAAGGTAGCAGACAAACCAACATTCTTTAGGGTTAATAGTATAAGCCTGACTGAAAGGAATTTTAAGGTTTGTCAATGAGAAATTCATATTATTTGGCTGGAGAGTATTACATAATATGTGATGCAAGTGGCAGATGGTAGATATGTATTTGTACAAATCAGAAGTATGAGCGAATAACTAGAAGAATGACAGGCTCCATGACTTCAAAAGCTGAAATATTTATTCTGCTGTGCAGTCCATTCGACTCAGCACAGTCAAAAACACTCCACAAGCTAAAAGCAGCACAGAAAACACAAAATTTCACAGGAACTCACCAGAAAACTAAATGTCCAAACAAAACACAATTCAATGTTAAGTGCTTTCACCTAACACACTGTCAGGCTTCTTCAGAACAATTCCACCTGAAACAAAGTCCCCTTTATAAATTGATATCAAATTCAAATGAACCAATAACAGCGGTTAAAATTAACATTGCATACACATTTAAAAAGACATAGACTTAATTTCCTATTTCCAAGTAAAAATATTTGACATAATAGCTATAACTTCACATTTAAATATATGTACATAAATACATGTTAATAAAATCAATAATCATATAAAATGCATTATAAATGTTCATTTTACACTTCAAATATCACACATGATTCAAATATAACAAAAATAGCAGTGTTATAACTTCACTGATCTCAGCTTAAGAACAATACTAATACTAACAAAATCATTCAACCCCGGGGGTGAGATGTAAATTTGAAAGAAATGGGTAGTGTTAACAATAAGAATGAGTGTTGTCACTCCCAAACACCTGAAGTGTCTCTCAAACAAAAGACACAAGCCGAAGAAAGAACACAAAACTGAAAACGTTTTGTGTTTGTTGCCTTCCTTCCTGCAACCAGTTTTCAGACCTGAAGTGGCTCTTCCAGGACTTGACCTGCCACTATCATGTCCCTGGTTTGAAGTGGGGATCCTTCTTGAATGTCAGCAATGTCTGCTGGATTAGCTGTCTTGATGACGACGTCCAAGACCATGACCCCATACTTACCACATCTGGGTGTGGACACATCAGTCACTGATAGATCAGTAGAAGGAAAGTCACTACAGGAGAAGGATCTTTCAAGGCCACATTGGCTAACAACAGATGATGTTGCAGCTCTAAGGACACATGGATGCCGTCCCTCCACTGTACATGTCATAATATCTGCATTATACAGCTATGCATTGTCAAATACTCACTGCACACCAAACAGATAACAGGCCATTATATCAACAGTTTCACAAGCAGAGCATTAAGAAGGAATGCATTATCACTGGTTTAAATGCAATAATTACAATACTAAATTAAACTAAAAGGCTTCTGAAATGAGAATTTACAGGAAAATTCACAATTGTGTTATGTACTAAAGATGCATATATTTAAAATATTGAGAACAACTCTCTTAGCTATCCAGTCTGTGAATCAGAGAGAGATATGCAACCCAAAGTCAACCCCAAATGAATAAAGGGCATGGCAGAATCATCATTTGCATGGGGGTCAGTAGGCCAAGGCTGACCCCAAAGTAGTAAGTGTGTGTGAGCAAGAAACACAGACCATTCTGTAATGCATGAACTATCTCAGGGCCACTAATAAGACACAAATCCCAAATAATATTAAGGTTTTCTTAGCTGACTGCATGAACACAATCAAGCTCTGTGCAAGCACTGCATCCCGTCATGTCAGACAAGTGTGAGTCATGCATTGTCGGGTTGTCAGTTCAGTGTTGTCACTCACAAGCACCTGAACTGCCTCTTCCAGGAGTTTCCCTGCCACTTCCATATCCCTGGTTCAAAGTGGGGATCCTACCTGAATGTCAGTGATGTCTACTGGATTAGCTGTCTTGATGACTGCGTCCAAGACCATGACTCTGTAGCCTACCACATCTGGGTGTGGACACCTCAGTCACTGATAGATCAGTAGACGGAAAGTCACTACAGGACAGAGATATTGCAAGGCCACATCGTCTAACAACAGAGGATGTTGCAGCTCTTTGAATACTTGGATGCCATCCCTCCCCAGTACATGTTCCATCACAAACACTACCCGATCCAGTTTACCACTCATCATATCCAATGAATGATGCACACAGATGAGACAATCAAGCACATCAAAATGCATCACATTTAGGACTCTCACAATCTTTTCCAAGGCCCTTGATGAATGTTCCTGTGACTCTATGATGGTCCTATACATTCATCTGGTGGCAGGTAATGACACAACAGCATCAGGAAAAAGGTTGATAATAGGCCCCCTCCAAGCACCTAGAGCAGCCCTTCTGTGTGGTGGCATGCTCTCACAGTGGCTAAGGGCAGGCTAACTGTGGTCTTCATCTGAGGTAACCACACTACCCCAATTCACCGTGTCACCCTTACCCTGTCTTATGTCTGAAACCTGAGTGGAATGGGTATGAATAGACATAAAGACTGCATCAAATATAAGGCTAGTGGATGTGAGAGCCACAACCTCAATGTCAAACTGAACCTGTGCACCCCACCTGTGCCTCTATATTGTCATCATCATTGCTTTCATCAGGTGGCATGAGTTCTACACAGCCACTTTCAGGAACACCTGTGATAATAATCAATAACCACTATGAGAGCAATACTGACTGGAAATGTTTCTAACCTGGTTCTACACACTCATGTTAAATGATTTCAGATGTTAAAGGGATACAATACTTATTACTCTCTCTCGTTAGACTTCCATCTAAGTAATGGTTATTTCTAGTCAAAGAAAGTTTGTGCTTACCATCTGGAGTTGGTCTTTTTGATGTCCTTGGTAGTCCTGATATCCCTAGAAAAAGGAGAAGGAAGCCTAATAAGCAACACAATGCAAATGACACAAGGACAAGAGAATATAGCTCTGCCTATCTACTTCTTCTTAAGAAATATCTCAGAATAAAGCAAACTTACCAGCCCATCTCCCAGAGACCTGGCACGAGTTGTATACACCAGGGGTCAGTTCCTGGGGCACTGCCCTTTTGAATTTATTTTTTGTATGTCAATGCTCACGTTAAACTGTTATGGCTGACCAACCTAGCAGATAATTCTAAACATTTTGCATTCATAAACTCCTCAGAGGACATCATAATAAGCCAAGTTAGCTTTTCCCAAACAAACAGCTGATGTCATTAGGAAGGACTAAAACTAAATGCCAAAAAATGTATAATAGTCTCCTTTGGTAAGCATGATATGCCCTGTAACAACATTTAACAAAACACCATTAAAAATTGATCCATTAGTTAGGGACCTGGAAATGTATGTGGCCAAAAAACTGTCCTTTGATCACCATTTATTCATTATTGTAAGAAAGTCCTTTTCATTGTACAGCTTATTAGTAAGGTAAATACATTAGAGCAAGAGAGGTGATCATTTAGCTGGATGTGGCACTTGTTAGGCTAATCACTGAATGAAATGCCTCAATTGGCATGTATCTGTCCAAACATTTATCTCAACTTGAATGACCCCAATACTTTCTCAACAAGACACTCAAGGGGCCTAAAATCACAAAGCTGCACTGACCATCACAAAGTCTTGTCTCACGTCTTAGTATTATTTAGGCTGATGAGCCTCCAGTGACCCAATTGTCTCAGATCTACTGCACATCTTCAAGTGCAGTGGTGACATAAGCACCATCTCAAGGGATCTTAATTACTTTACCACCATAAAAAGAACATGGAGTGATAGATGTGTATAACAGAAACTACCCCTCCTTTGGAATCATCTTAATTTCCACATGAAGCAAAATACTTTAAATTTACCCCAGTACAGCACTCTTATCCCTTATGGATAGGGGTAAGATTCAAATGTTCTGCTGGCTCTGAGATATCCATGCTTACATTACAAGGGCTGAAAAATTCATTGGAATGCATGGCTCAGATACTAAAGATCTTGACAGTTTAATTTCCTAGTTACACTCTATGAATCTATGAAGACTACATAAATGCCGACTGCTAAGAGGTGACCTGTGTCTGCCATACAAAACATCCTCCAACCTAATCGTTATAGGCCATTGCAGTATAGAAAAAATACAAAATAACATAAGAACATGATGGCATTCTGTGAAACTGAAAAAGAAAGATGACAAAACAAGGAATGAGCCTGAAAAATGTATGCAATTAAACACTAAACATTCATAAATAAAGTGACACAATTGATTTATTTACTTATGTTTCCTAACAATGTTAATGGGTTGATCCATTCTGGACTAATTTCAGCCACAGCCAGGGACATGCATAGAAAAGTTGAGGACATAGTTAAACAACACAGTAATTATGAATGGACGCAGAAAAACCTACACTTGTGAATTGAGTAATGCAATAAAGTTAAAACAAAACAGAAGAAAGGAAGAGGTGAAATGCACAATATTTACATATTTACACTGTAAAAAAGGCATCAGCTGGAGTTAGCGTCAGTCTGGATGCATCTTGCGATAATGTGGTATTAATTATTAAAGGTTAATAGTTTGCTGAGCATACAGAATTCATGAGGGATCATATGATGGGAATGATCTTTAACAGAAAGTGTTGGTTTGCAGAGGGAAAGAAGGATGAGGAAAAAAGTTGTTAGCATTAGGATTTTTTAGTTGATTTATTTATTGGTAGATGAGTAAAGCAAGTACACATGATGCTCTTTTTCAAAAAATCTGACTTTGCTGTAGTCAGATATAATCAACATACGTTATGCACTAATTACACTTTATAGGTATGTACATTAATAACCTATCTTAAATAACCCTTCCATTAATAAAAAAATCTATAAAATATTTGCCCATCACAGCCCCTTATTAAGGTGGAAGTCAATTTGTGAAGCATTCATGAGAAGCAGTATCCGCAATTTCCTAATGAATACCCAGAAAATATGCAGAAACTGCAAACAAATATGCTAATATTGTAGCAGTAGTTATTAAATGCTGTGTGTCTTGCAACTAGGAGCTGCCCTTTCAAATATGAAAATAGTAGCAATAGAATCAACTGCTAACTCCGACATTCTGACAAAGTTTCTTACAAGTATAAAAATAAAAATAATAATAATAATACTACCAATAATAAAAGTCTGTTACTGTGGCATGAGCCCTGAGCCTGGAAAATCTGTAAAGTTCTGAGGAACATCAACTGAGTGACATAGACAGTCATTGTACAGGTCTACAAACTTATATACCTTCCCATGTACATGAGATAATCAACTGTATATGCAGGTACTCGTTAGCACCATTGCACTGTCAGGTACGTCTCTGTTTTCCACCATGATATTTCTGATCATACCCCATTAATAACATGTACCCTGGGATTCAATAAAGGTTTTTTCCCATGTCAGAATAGTGAAGCAGCTCCTGCATAGAATATGGCCACCGAGCGATTCAGTAAACAAGGCTGGGGGCATGCACGAGCCTGCCAGCACTTTTCTGGCATGCACATCACTGAATAATGCTAATTACCTCATCTGCTGGTGAAAACCATGCAAATGAGGTGAATTAGTGATTCAGTAAGTAGGCAGGCATCTGTGCCAGAACAGTGTCCATTGCAGAAATGTATTCGGTTACTGACCATGTACATTTCTGCAAAAATCAAAATGGGGCATGACAGCTCAAAGTAAAGCATGTATTATAATCATTAGGAATGCCAATGGCCAAAAATATGACTATTAGCATGGGAAAAAGTTGCAAAAATATAAAAACCAAAGTTTATTTTTTGGGCTGATTTTGGCCGTTTAAGTATAGCGCAGCAGCACACAAATGAGATCATGCTGGAAATAAAAAAAAATGTAAAAAGACAATTGGAAGTGAAATCTGCATTTTGTCTTTATAGTATATAGCATGCAGAATCAAAATAATAACAGGTAACACTGGTTGCTAAGGGGAAAAGCGCTGGTGTAGTGGTGTAACAAGGGACTAAGGCAGTGGGCTATGCAAGTGAGCAATATTTACTGAATCACGAAATGGTAGACCATTCTCTGGATGCACCTAACCATGTAGGAGGTATAAGGCAGTGGTGTAAGCAGGAGGAGCAGCTGCCATGAAAAGGGGTGTGTCGTGCTTGGTGTAAGCACATTGAAGCTCCACGTATTCCATTTGAGCTTAGCTAATCACAGCTAAGCAAGGAGGTGTGTCTGAGGCTGTATTTACTTATTCCATGAAGCAGGGAGTGTGTTCACATCTAGGGGTTGGCCATTTCTGCTTAAAACTGTTTTTACCTTAGCTAAACAGGTTTGCACGGCATGCACTGGGCCTTAAACACACAAAACCCCCCTGGAAATAGCAGTACTGCTTACATTTGAGCAGTGGGTTTGTGTGGTGCACCACAGGGCTTAAAAGGGGCAAAAATAGGAAGGGAAAACAAAAGAAAATGGGAAATAGCAGAATAAAAGCAATCAAGCACAAATAATATAGCTGGCTGGTGGAATGTATCCTAGTCAGCCAATCATACAGGCAGCATCTGCAGCACAACAGTATAAACTGTGCAAACACCTTTCAGTCTGTTTTTTTTTCCCACAAACTCTGCACCATTGGTGTACACACTCAGGGGAATTTTAACCAACAAAATGTTAGGGGCTGCTGTCACTTTGATACATCAGTATGTGCTAGATGCTGAGGGTGGTGAGGAGGATAGTGCTGATAACTGCCCCAGACTGAGAAGGAGGAGAAGTGTGTTCAGACCCAGGGTAACCTAACAGGGGCTACATGATCTGGAGACAGTAGACCACTAGAGGGTGGACAGGGACAGACTTCAGAAACTCATTGAGCTGTGCCAGCCTCACCTCAGACCCAGAGCCAACAGAGGAGAACCCATCCCAGTGGATACCAAGGTATGTGTAGTCTTAAGAATACTAGCTACAGGTACTTTCCAAAGACATACTGGGGACATCATGGGGGGGGGGGGTCTCACAGGCATCTGCATCCAGGGTACTCTACCAGTTCCTGGATGCCATGCTACTACATGCCAGTGAGCACATTTACTTCCCCAGCACCTGTGAGAAGAGGACCAGCAATATGCATGTCTTTTACCATGTAGCAGACTACCCGGAGGAACTGGGTGCCATAGACTGCAGACACATCCACATCAAAGCAGCACCTGGTGAACAGGTATGGTCTACTTAAACTGCAAGGGCTTTAACTCAATCAACTGCCAGGTCATGTGCAATCTCAGGACATTATCATTAATGTGTGTACTGGCAGCCCTGGAAGCTATCATGACTCCCACATCTGGCATTCCTTACAGCTGTACCAGGGATTTGCCAGGGGGACATCCCATATGGCCATCTGGTGGGGGATGCTGGCTATGCACTGGAGCTGTGGATGATGACACCCATCAGAAATGCACACACACCCACTCAAGAATACCATAATGAGGCACATGCACAAACCAGGATCATTATAATGTGTGTGTTTGGGACGATCAAGTCACGGTTCCACTGCCTTGTTGTTGGAGCCCTGCAGCACTCTCCAGCCACATGTGCACAAATGTTGATAGTATGTGCCTTGCTACACAGTATGAGCCTGCAGAAACAGCTGCAGAAGGAACAGCACAGGGAAGGGTCACACAGCCCCCCACTATTGCCAAGGTCCCCACAGGCACAGAGGGACTCGGAGGAGGAACCCCCTGAGCCAACTCCTGTAGGCAAATGGAGGTGTGCCCAGTATATCCTGGCCTTGGCAAAGAGGCAACAGATAGCACACACACTGACACAGTAGGGACCCAGGGAATGACACTTATCTCCGACTCACATACACAGTAAAATGATGCCATACACATCACACTACCTGTACCTTACCATGTATAGGCAGTGTAATGTGTGCATCTGACATAGGCAGCTCTCCAGCACCATCCTCACAACTGCTGCAGGCACAAGGTAAGTCAGTATTCTTAACAATAAATCAATGGAGTAGTATGTTATGGTAGCATATCTATGGTATCGCTGCATGCATGCAAGGTAATGGGGTGGCCTACTGGGATAGCAGCAGACATCTGACAGCTATGTGGGACGCCAGGAAATGTTTTCCCAATACTGGATTCCCCACACTATGCAATAGTTCCCAAGGTGACAAATCCCACTGCAGTATATGTGGATGGCCAACTAACTGGGGGAGGTCATAGGTCACAGGCATGGATGTCAGTGTGAGGGTCCCATACTCACCCCTCAGCATCACCCAGCAAGTCAGCTGTAGAAAATTCATAAAGAAATGTCTGACAAAGGCCCACAAATGATGACAATGATGAAATAGCACCTACAGACTTACACATTGATAGCACAGCAGGTCTTGTAGTTGCAGTAAGGCTCTGAAGGGTAAGAAGTCTCAAACTCATATGTATGCCATTACACTCTGACCCGTGGTCTTTAGTGAGATGCCTCTAGTCTCCAAGACAGGGCACAATACTATGCTAAATGGAGCCAAAATGTAAAACAAATATCAGCACAGTCTGTGCAAATGTTTACAGTTGACAGGTGTGTGCCCTCCCACACCCTTATTCCCATAGAAATGCAGTAACATGTATGTTTTCAGGGAAATAGTAGCAGTGCGCACATTGTCAGGGATGTCCCAATCAACATGATAACTTGTTGCATGTCCACAATATGCAGGGGTCATTGAGCTATGTATATGTGTTGTTAATACTCTCAGGATGTGGCCAGTACTTAATCCCGGCTGTTGTGTTGTAGTGCCCTAGGTACAGTGCTGTCTTTGACAGGGCTATGTTCCAAGAACTACAATGCCAAATATTCTGCATGTCAGCTACACCTATGGTAGGAGTTGTACACACTGTCCAGATGTCAATATCTGTTGATGCAGGAAAGCTGTACAGGTCATGGACAGAGAGCCACACATATAGGCAGTACACAGCTTGGAGTAACCTAAATAGTGCCTACCATACCTCTCAACTGTACAGACCTATTGCAGAATGTCCAGAGGTTTGCATCATAATTGTGGTCTGCATAACATGAAATAGTGGTTGTCTGGCAATCCATTGGCAAATCATGTAAGACTAAGATCAGAAAATAATGACAGACTGTAGTATCAGACTTCATACCCTATAGAAACTTGCATGCTAATGCAAAACCTGTTATTGAATCACCTTTCTAGGTTTGTAAGGCCAATACTTAAAAATGGCCCCTATATTTAGGCCACTATCCCCCAATCACTTATGGTTTTGTTCAGATGTCTGGCTCTCAGACATTGAGAGGTATGGTGCCTAGTAGGACAGCAGGTACCTGAAGGTCAGTGTACTGTAAGTGTATAAAAGGCTGCCACCTTTCTGTGTCAGCACTGACAACATGTTACTGGCCAACAGCCATACCCTTAGGAAAGCAGGTACCTGAAGGTCAGTGCACTGCAAGTGTATAAAAAGCTGCCACATTTTTGTGTCAGCACTGACAACATGTCACTGGCCAATAGCCATACCCCTGGAATGACACAGGTTGTCACAGAAGGAGCACAAGTATGCCTTGTGTATCTGTTATGCTTGTCCTAACATTGCAATTGCCTGCGAACTATTTTCAAAACAAGAAAGGCTCATGCCAAAATATCAGTGGAAGACAGTGGGGAAGCAGACCTCAAACCCATAAGAGCAAAGCAGCAATTACCACACCGGACTCCCAACTGTCTATTTTTCGCAGAACGTTATTAACACCCTGTTCCCATGTGTGGGGCATTGTTTGACTGTCATATTTGGGCCTGTCCAGATGTCAGTCTGTGACAGTATGACAGCTAGGCCAACATGTAGCCTCATAATAACATATAGCAGCACAAACCGTCTAAGGACCACAGCAAATGGAGTGGTGCAATGATGGACAACCTGCTAAATAGGTACACTCATAGGTGTGAAGTCCACAACCCTGTATGCGATGTAACGGCATTTACCCCACCCACATGAGAATTATAAATACATAACAGCAGCCACTATGGCCAAAGCCTGTGACTGGACTCCAGAAGGACAAAAAGATACACATAAGGGGAATGGGAATCACAGGCCAAAGAAATAGATAATGTGCACACCAGAACAGACTGTGCAGTAACATAGGTGCCATGCAGTGTAAGGAGTCAGTAAACATCACCAGCAAATACACAACACACACCCATGTAAGTGGAGGTTTACAATAAAACAAAACCCAAACAATGGACACGTCAGAGGCAAAATCACATGAGCACCCCACAAACCTACACACCACAGACCATGTATATTCCACACACCAGGGTCTTGCAAATACTAAGGCCTTGCCACAAACCCCAAACACTTACCCTACACAGATAGGCTAACAGCTCTATCCCTCTACTCCATTCCATATAGAATCTGCTGAGGTGACCCCTGTCTGGCATACAAAGCAATCCAGACCCTACCTTGATGGGACTGTTGCACATTTATAACTCAAGGCCCACTTCATCAACCTGTAGGTGCAGCATCAACCTGGGCTGTGATATCAGTACTGCTTGCTAGTGTGACAGATACATGTACCACACACTCCCTCATCTGTGGAATACACTCCATGTCAACAGCAAGCCAAGTGCCTCAATACCCCTAGTTATGAGCTCCCTGTATAAGTCCACAGGAAACACAAAATACAGTCCTCTGATCCCACCTGTGTGCCTGCTGGACAGGGGCTCTGTGTGCTGACATGTTGTAACATGGGCTACACTCTCATCTGCATAGGTTATAAGGGCTTCAGGGCCAATACCCTACTAACATCATAGCAACCTATCAACCTATACACAACTGTCTGTCAGTGGTTCACCATATTACTCTGTACTGCTCTGCCACTGACATATCTGGAAGTCACAGTGCTATGTGGAATATACTACATATATAATGGACATTTCTGCACAGTAGAATGCACTCTGTACCCACACCCATACCTCCCAATCACTGACAGCAAGACATCTGGACAAGGTCATAAATAAAAGTGGGACAAAGGCACAGTGATAGGCACTTGTTGTAAATATCGCCCTTACGTACTTGGAAAGTATGTGGGATAAGGGGTTTTGCATTAGCAGGAATTGTCTGAAGGTTATGAAGTCTGAAACATTGATGTCTGTCATTATTTTGTAACATCAGTCTTCAATTATATGCAACTAACTTGCCATAAAAACAGAAGTTTATGTAGATTGGATGAAACTTCTAGACAAACACCTGAACAATCTGCCAAAATATGTACATTTGAGAGGTATGACCACACTAGGATATGGCTTTTCAGGTAAGAAGAATACCACACAAGCAGGAGATCCCCAGCCAGTATATCCCCAAGTTGCTGGACTGTTTACACAGCTTCATCAGTCAACTGTCTGTAGCCACACCTCTAAGCTGACCTTTTTGGGAAAGAATGTATATACTCTTGCTCAAATTATTGGTCTGTGCATCATACATCTTGTATTTATCTGGTAAAGCACTGTGATGATCTGAGGATGTCTGTCACTGGGTAATGACACAATACATTGAAGTGTCAGACTTCAGATATGTCAGAAAATGTCTGCTAAAACAAACCCAGTACCTCTAGGAAAATCCTGTTTACTTTTGAGCAGTATGGCTGTAGGACATAAACCCCCCACTAGAGTACAACTATCTCTGTAATGGAGTCCCACTCTCACTGTAGAAGGTTATACTGGGCATGCTCTTACACCTACAGAATCACAAGCCATGTTGGAACCCACATCGGACTATATAACTGTATTGTGGATATACGTCTTTGCATACAGACAGCTATGTACACCTTAACTGTCCCTGCACACACCCATCAGACAGGAATACCCTCAGATAGCTGTACGTGGCCCATGTGTGATATAGCTGTATCTGTTGCGTGTGATACACAGACATATATATGGGCAACAGATAATATATCAAGCATACACACACATAGATGTGGGAAAGAGAGACAGACAGTGATATATATATATATATATATATATATATATATATAGAGAGAGAGAGAGAGAGAGACAGGGGGGCATACAGAGAGTGAGTCATACACACGGATACCCTGAATGGCATAGACTGATGTCATACTGTGAACAGTGGCATATTGGTCACAACCAGTCACATGTAATAGTACTGAGGTGGGGGTTATAATATCACATTACCTGCCTGTGTGTGTGTGTGTGTGTGTGTGTGTGTGTGTGTGTGTGTGTGTGTGTGTGTAGATTTAAGTATTAGGAGGCTGTTCCCACTCATTACACTTCCCATTGCCCTACTTCACAAGATCTGCTGCTGTCATTCACATTAGAAGTACCACTGGACACCTGTCAGCCCTGTAAGCTCTGTAGCATGTGGGATAACTGGGTAACACTATAGTACAAATAACTAGATAGGTAGGGGTTCTAATATCAGTTCTGGCAAATGTAAGTGAGAGTTGGTGTGTGACATTGTGTGTTTGTAGGTGAAACAGTTTTAGGCCATTCCCATGCAGTATACTTCCCAGTGCCCCACTTTAGCATTCCTGCTGATGTCATTCTGCTTAGAAGTACCTTTGCACAGTCTGAGCCCTATAAGGTCTGTGGTGAGTACAGTAACTATGTAACAGTATAGTACAAATAACTTGGTAGGCAGGGGGTCCATTCTCAGTTCTAGCAAGTGTGTGTGTGTGTGTGTGTGTGTGTGTGTGTGTGTGTGTGTGTGTGTGTGTGTGTGTGTGTGTGTGTGTGTGTGTGTGTGAATGTTTATAGGATGATGTATTTTGAGAACTTTCCCACCCACAATACTTCCCAATGGCCTACTTTAGCAGTCCTGCTGATGTCATTCCCCTTAGAAGTACCTTTGCTCAGCCCCAGCTATATAAGCCCTGTGGCGCGTGCAATAACTATGTAACAGTATCGTACAAATAACTAGATATGTAGGGGTTCCATTCTCAATTCTGGCAAATGTGTGTGTGTAAGTGTGTATGTTTATATGATGACATATTTTGAGGACTTTCCCACCAAAAACACTTTCCAATGCACTAATTTAGCAATCCTACTGATGTTAGTCACATTAGAAGTTCTTTTGTTCACTTGTTAGCCCTATAAGCTCTGTAGTGTGTCCCATAACTGCATAACGCTATAGTAGAAATAACTAAATAATCAGGGGTTCTATACCCAGTTCTGGCAAATGTATATGTGTGTATGTTTGCAGGCTGAAATATTTTGAGGACTTTCCCACCCAGTACATATCCCAGTGCCCACCTTTAGCAGTCCTGCTGATGTCATTCACCTTAGAAGCACCTTTGGGCACTTATCAGCTCTATAAGCTCTGTATCATGTGTCATAACTGCATAACACTATAGTACAAATACCTAGATAGGTAGGGGTTCTAATCCCAGCTCTGGCAAATGCAAGTGTGTATGTGTTTCTTTATAGATGAAACAGGTTTAGGCCATTCGCAACCCACTTTAGCAGTCCTGCTGATGTCACTCCCTTCAGAGGTACTTTTGACAGCTATCATTCATATAAGCTCAGTGTTGCATGCAATAACTATGTAACAGTATAGTCCAATTAACTAGATAGGCAGGGGTTCTATTCTCACATCTGGCAAGTGTGTGTGTGTGTGTGTGTGTGTGTGTGTGTGTGTGTGTGTGTGTGTGTGTGTGTGTGTGTGTGTGTGTGTGTGTAAGTGTATGTACAAGAGTTTGTAAGTGTGTAGGTTTATAGAACTAAGTATTTTGAGGACCTTCCCACCCACAACACTTCCCAGTGCCCTACTTTAGCAGTCCTGCTGATGTCATTGCCTTTAGAAATACATTTGAACAGCTCTCAGCCGTATAACCTCTGTGGAGCATATAATAACTAAGTAACAGTATAGTACAGATAACTAGACAGGCAGGGCTTCTACACTCAGTTGTTGCAAATGTGTGTGTGAAGGTGTTTATAAATCTGTATGTTTGTTGAGTAATGTATTTTGATGCCCTTCCAACTCAGTATATTTCCCATTGCCATACTTTATAAGGGCTCTTGCTGTAACTCACCTCAGTTATACCTTGCAACACTGTTAAACCCTATAAGCTCCATGGTATGTGTGATAACTGCATAATATTATAGAACACATAACTAGATAGGTAGAGGTTCTAAACTTGACCGAAATACAAAAGGCAGGGGCTTATCCATATTCTTCATGGATACCCACACTTCCAGGTTAGTGGCACAGCACGATGCTTCAGAGATCATCCACATGCAACTAATAACGGGCAGAATTGCAATTCAAATTGTAGCTTGCTACAGATCACCTTCCATGTCCCAGGACCCCCATTCTGCATTTCTAGAAACACTGGGAAACATAAAGGTCCTACCAAGCACCCTGATAATGGGTGATTTCAATTGCCCAAACATTAACTGGGAGAGCTACTCAAGTACTAACTCCCTTGCCCAACATTTCCTAGAATTTATAATCTCAAATGCCGTGGATCAACTGGTCAACACCCTCACCTGAGGTGACAACATATTGGACCTGGTCATCACCAACATGGGTGACTGGTGTTCCACACCGGAGGTGAACCCCTCGCTAGTTAGATCTGACCATAAACTATCACTCTGGATATCCACATTCCGCCCCCACCCCCGGTCAAAGAAACCACCGTGAAAAACTTTTCAAAACCAAACTTCACGTTACTTAAGACCGAGGTGGAAAGTTTCAAATCCCCCATGCTAAAGGATAGCACTGCCCAAGCTGCAGAATACTTTACTAATGTACTCTATGGGCACCTACAAGAATGCATGGATCGTGCTATCCCAAGCAAAACCAAGACTCACTCCTCCAAGAAAAGGAAACCCATCTGGTGGACCCCTGCCATAAACAAGCTATACGATAGAAGGAGGAAACTAGTACAGAAAAGAGTAAAATCCCAAGAGGGGAAGACATCCCTGATCAGTATCAGCAAGAAACTACGATCCCTCATAAAATCATCCAAGGCTAGCTTCGAAAGAAAAATTGCCAAGGACTCCAAAGATAACCACAAGGCATTCTTTAGCTATGTCAAAAATCTAAGTGGCAATTCCCAGATTTGCTCTGAGTTAGTACAGAATGGCACAAAATACACTGAACCGACCAATATCACCAACATCCTGGAAGACAGCAGTGCAAACTTCACCCCTCCTCACCCCCAAAAGGGCCCATAACTATATCAGAAGAATGTAGTGCCCCTGAAATCACAGACACTCAGGTTAAAACAGCCCTCTCCAAAGCCAAAAACACAGCATTAATGGGACTGGCCGGTGTCCCAGGCTGTGTCTTACATGAGCTCAAAGATGAACTAACCCCTCACCTAAACACACTGTTCAAACTCAGCCTCCCCACAGGGTGTGTGCCCATAGAGTGGCATATAGCAATGGTTATTCCACTCCACAAAGGTGGAGCCACAACAAACCCCAGGAACTATCGCCCTATAAGCCTGACTAGCTTGGTCTGCAAGGCTATGGAGCACATCGTCATAGATTTCATTAACAGAGACATTGGGAACCTCTAAACACTGGACCCTACCCAGCTTGGCTTTGTTAAGTGCAGATCATGCCTCCTAAACCTGGTGGACTTCTTTGAGACAGTTACCAAGGCTATAGATGAGGGAAAGGTGGTCCACACTGCCTACCTAGACCTTGCAAAGGCCTTCAACACCATTCCCCATTCTGGTATTATAGACAAGCTCACCAGCCTGAACATAAACCCCTATATCACAAGATGGGTTGCCAACTGGCTCACAGACAGAACCCACATGGTAAGAGTTGTGGGAGCTAGGTCTAACTCTAAACCAGTTACAAGTGGCATTCCCCAGGGATCAGTCCTAGGACCCCTCCTGTTCGGCATATACTTCTCAGAGGTACAGGCAAGTACAGGAGGACTATGGCTGACCAAGTTCACAGACGACTGCAAATTAGGGCCTATAATTGACTCTCTGGCTGACATAGACATCCTCCAAAAGGGTCTCACTGAGATAGCCAAAACCATGGCCTCAAGCTAAATGCCAAAAATTGCCTAGTTGTCCCCTTTGGAAAAAACAAAGTACCCACAAATTACCACATAAGTGGTAACCCCCTAAATACAAAGATGAAATAAGGGATCTGGGGACCCAAGTAGATAGTAATCTCTCCTTTGATAATCACATTGCCAAAGTGCCCTACTTTATAAGACCTGCTCATGTTATTCACCTTAGATGTACCTGTATACACTTGTCAGCCATCTAAGCTCTGTGGAGTGTGCAATAACAGTGTAATACCATAGTGGAAATAATTAGATAGGTAGGGGTCTAATTTCAATACTGATGATTCTAGTAGTGTGTGTAAAGCATATCTCCTGTGGCTGTGTGTAGGTTAGACCATTTTAGGGTCTGTTGACCCCTACCCATGACAATACTTTAAAGAGCCTTTTAATGACATCTGCCTCACATGCACCATGTAACACTATACAGCCCATACCAGCCATCTGTACAGATGTACATGGACTATACACATGTTTGAAACCCATATGTGGTCTGTGTCCCCCAAACAATGAGCATTGCTGTGATATCATTGCCAAATATGACACAGTTACTGTAGTGACACACATGCCAGTGTCACACATCATACTTGACTGACACATCATGCTGATACAAAGTCTGTCACTCTATCACTTGTCCAGGTTTGTAGGAGTAGTAGATGAGACCAATCTATATGTCTGGTGGGTTATCCCACCAATCATGATAGCATTTGCAAGATTACCTGTTGTCAGAGGTTGCATGTTAGGTCCCAGGCATATGATCTATGTAGAGCATGTCCTGTTTACTGAGCACTATAGTACATACAAGTGGATATGTAGGGTTACTAATATGTGTATTGACAATTGTGTATATGTTTCTGTATGCACATCCCCTATGACTGTCCTTAGTGTGTGTATGTAATGGCTATACCATTTTGTGTGCCTCTTCCACCCTGTGAACTCCCCCATTGCCAGCCTAGTGTCAGCCCATGCAGATGTCATCTGCCACACAAGCACAGTTGCACAGTTTCTAACACCAAGCCACTGTGGTGCATGCAATGATCGTATCACTGTGTATTGTACATCAATAGATGGGTAGGTCATCTACTGTGATATGAGTCACCTCCATGTGCATGTGTGTTTCAGTGCATGTCCCCATGCAGCGGTTTGCATATGTGTGTGTGTGTGTGTGTGTGTGTGTGTGTGTGTGTGTGTGTGTGTGTGTGTGTGTGTGTGTGTGTGTGTGTGTGTCAGGTGGTTCTAACATGTTAAGGGCCTCTGAACCTACCACTGGCAATCCTAACAGCCCCTGCAATTGACACCCACTTCAATAAGAGTGGCAGACACTGCCACACTACAGTACTGATGTGCTATCTGTGTTATGTATCTAGCGCTATCATTTGTAAGACTGTGCAGGTAGAGGCTGTGCTCATTCTTTCGTCAGCTGCTCCATGTACAGTACTATGACTTTGTGTGCACTTCCTGCATGACGGGCCAGACATGCATATGAGATAGCAGACACAAATGCTGGTGATTGTCAGGTTCAACTAACACAGGCTGACCAGTGCCAGGAATACATACCCCAAACCTGTCATGCACAGTACCAGGCATACCCTCATCAACTGTATGATGGTCAAGTGGATGTGACAGAAATGGCAGGGGCAACAGGTGCTGATAGATGAATATGTTGCAGTTAAAGTAATGCCTAAGCTTGCGAGGGACCTAGTGCCAGTACTCAGGTAACCTCCTCTGTGTGTGAGCCTGCTGTCCTACAGAACACCCAGGTGACATGTATGAAGGCTAGCTGGCTCTGTCAAGGGTATGTATGCAAGGTCACGCTATCTGCCACAATTGCCCCTCACACACTGTTGCATGTAAACACACCTGGTAAACATGTACATATACAGCTGTACCTTAGCTATGAAAAGGTCACTGTGTTTCCACTTCGCCTCACTCATCATTACTACTGTCAGCAAGCCCACAGCCTGCAGACACACAGACAGCTGGGACACTACCAGAATATAGTACATGACACTACAGTCAGTCAGCAGTACTAACAGCAATAGTGCATCATGGCTAACAAGGTACATACACCTTGATGTGTACCCATAACTACTGCCAGCACACAGTACCTTACATAGCATGAAATTGCTACACTGTATTATAGCCACCCTGTGCATCAGACCTATATGAAGATGTCCGTGCATCGATGGTATGGTTAACAGGGTTGTGGTGCAAGTATCATCACATACACAGGGTGTGGTCCTGGATTGCCAGAGGCCTAAGCTGGGCCATACGGCTGACATCGTGTGTGTGTGTGTGTGTGTGTGTGTGTGTGTGTGTGTGTGTGTGTGTGTGTGTGTGTGTGTGTGTGTGTGTTTGTGTGTGTATCTGGAGGGGTGGTGTTCAACTTGGAGCAGTGGAGCTGTGTGTGTCTGGTGGTGACCGGTCTATGCTAGGGATGTGGGAGTGTTTTTCTGCACACCATCAAGCCATGTGCATGCCCGACACAGGGCTATGATGGACAAAAGCGGTCTCTACATGGCAGGGTGTATGGTTCACCATGTCCTGGCAGGGACGCAGAGACAAGTTCTGCCAGGAGTATCACTGGTACCACCAGGCCCAAGGATAGATGCAGTACTACACCCCAATGGTGACTGCTCTCTGCTGGATCCACATGCCTGATGGGACTAGGCAGGACAACGTGCCTATGTCCTGCTCAGGCATGGTGTGGATAACACCCTCCCTTTGGTAATGCTGTTGGTACTGCCACTATGAGACTGTGAATGTGCGTGGCCACGTGGGCTCACAGCTGATCATGTTACTGACCTACATCCACCTGGCCGATGCCCTACTCCCACCACATGCTTAAGGACAGACATCGCATGATCCGGCAGTGACAATGTCTCACCCCACTGTCTATTCACAACATCAGCAGGATGACATATGGCATCACAAATGCCGTGAAGGTCATCACGCATGTCAGGGAGTTCTGCATTCACGACCCAGAGCATCTGTCTGGTGTTGCATTCAGTACATGCCTGTGCCTCCATGATGGATCATAACATGCATCTGGTGATACCTGCTGTGGCACTTGCAACAGGGCCTGATGGTCAGCAGTCTTCCATTCAGCACCCTTGTCCATCTGCCGGTGTGTGACCTCACCTGCTCTCTGATTATGGCTGGAGTCTACACTCACACTTGCCATACTCAACACACAAGCCTGTTCCATGCCACCACCCTTAACCTGTCCATTTTCCATGGCTGCTGGGGACTGGGTATGTGTAGGCATACTGATTATGTGCAGGGACATGGTGGGGAAAAGTGGGATATCAAACAATGGCACAGATTCTGGCACCAACAACCCCTCCTGTGCCTCACTATGACCACCATTATCATGGGAGTTTGCTAAGACATTGACATCAGGTTGTGAGGGGGAGAGACACCACCCCCTGTGTTCACCTGTGAGGTGAAGACAACATATGTAAATTAATAGCCTGCAGTATTATGTTGCTGATATGTACACACACACAGACACACACACACACACACACACACACACACACACACACACACACACACACACACACACACACACACACTCTCCTGGTACAGTCTGGCACAGCTGTGACAACTATGGGCCCTTCAGGGCAGTCCTTATGGTAGTTCTGCCTGACACAAGCCATCTCTTTTACTGCTGCTGCAAGGCCCACAACAAAGTGTGACAAATCCTACTGTGTGATGGGTCTACTAGCAGAATGGTAATTGTGGCCAAGACCAAGACTATTGGAGTGAGCTATACAGTGTCACCACATGCATGTGCACGTACTGTAAGAGCTGACCTACTGCTATACAGACCATACACAATGACAAGGACAAGGTATAATGATATGTGATGATAACCGATGAAGGAACAGGACTATACACTATCACTGCAGTACCTATACTGTTCAGACTCACTGGGATTCATTTCAGACAACATTGCAGGACAGTCTGCAATACATACAGGAAACATGTAAAGTACTAGGTGCATAGCCTCATAGCATGATACCAGGCTATTGGCCCTAATACCCTCATAAGCCTGGCCTAGACTTTCACCCATGTCCCTTCAAAGCCAGCACCTGGGTCCTGTGTCCAGCTGGGAGACATGCGGGATCCCAGGGTGTCTCATCCATTTTCCATGGAGTTGTCCAGCTTTTTCTTCAAGAGGGCTATACACATACTTTGCTAGACATGGGGAGGGAGTGTATTTTACAGACAGTGTATTGTGTGGTACACTACACTATCCTGCCAACAAGTACTATACATGTCACAGACCAGGAGAGGGCCTTGTGTGCATGATGCATGAGTGGGGTTTATCTTACAGATATGCAGACACGCCATCAAGGCTGGTTTGGAAATGGCCTTGTATGCCAGTCACAGGTCACCGGTGATCAGTCTGTATGAGAATGTGTAAATAGGGAGGGCTTTCAGCCTACCTGTATAGGATAGCTGATGCAGACCCTGGATTTGCCTTGTCAGGAACATCTGTGGTCTCTGCAAGTGCTGCATTTGCTTGGCAAGGTACATGTCAAATGAGCAATTGTACTTGGTAATGCATCTGATAAGGGTGGAGTACAGGGATGTAGTGGCCTCCTGATTCCTGGATGACATACCCATATTTGTGAGGTGGGCCATGTAGAAATCCTTCCATACAATGGTGCCCACATGGTGGGAAACTGTCAGATTGCTACCAACCTTGGTGCACAAGTCATCTCACACCTGATTGCATGCTCAGTACATTATTACTGTCATAATTAGTGTGGATGACATCTGACACAGCAGGAAGAATGATGCATCTCCTGGCATTCATTTTGCAGCAATATTTCTTGCACCAGTCATTAATTGGGTAAGGGCCTCTTGGGAATGCTCACATCAGCAGGGGAATGTAAGACAGTGGCCAACTTGAATGCATTTGTAAACCTGGTCAGCCACAGACCATTGCTTTTGTCCTGAACCTCAGATACGTATATCTCAAACAGTAGAGGCCCCCAGACCAATCCTTGGGGTACACCACTTTGGAAAACTCTACTACTAGAGGTGGGTTCCACTACCTTGACCGAGTGGGTACTATCATTGAGCCAGTTAGCTACCCATCTGGTAACATAAACGTTGATGCCTAGCTGTGCAGGGATATGTGTCCTGGCTGCCTGTGGATTATTGTGAGAGAATTGGGCTATGTGAAGATAGGCATCATTCACCATCTTCACCTCATCCTTTTGTTTGTTGAACACTTCAGAGAAGTTGACCAGGTTTAACAGACCTGATCTCCCTTTGACAATACCACACTGTGTGGGCTCAGGCATTTCTAGGTTGCTGATGTCTCTATTCATAATGTCCTTGATATAGCCTTCCATGTCCTTGCAGAGGATGCTAGTTAGACTGATGTGCATATGAATGGCTGAGTCAGTGGATTGCTCTAACTTTGTGTATAGGGATGACAGCGGCTATTCTCTGTGCAGATGGGATGACACTGGTGCTTAGGCTTTGGTTGACTACAGTGCATAATGGATCTGAGAGCTCATGCCTGAGTTCATGTAGGATGCAGCCAGGGATGGTATCAGGCCTATGGAGACTTCTGTGTGTTGCCTTTGAGAGCTCATTACTGACCTGTTTCCTGATGATGGGAGGGGAGCAGGTGCTCTGCATTCACATGTTTACTGATGGAGACAGGGGGTGATGTTTAGACTTCACCTGTCTGCAGTAGGTTGCCTATATCTATGCTGTATGTGTATGTAATGTTATTGACCACCACTACAGAGCAGATTTGTGTGTTGCCTCTGGGATTGCAGATATATGTGTGGAAGGCCTAGTGATTGGCCTTGGCGAATGTGTCTAATTTGCACTCAAAGAGAGCCTTAGGCTAATTTACCTGTGACCTTATGTGCTTGTGCAGAAGAAGGTGACATTGCTTCCAATAAGGCACCTACTCCTTCTTGGCCCTGTCCAGCAATTATTTCCACCTATTATGGTATTTGTGTATTGCTGCTGTCCACCATGGACGTTTACCCTACCTTGAGGGAGATTATGTCATCCTGTCAGGTATTGCTGAGTCCATACAGCTTTGTAGGTGCTCACATAGTATTGTGGTGTGGGCCTGGACACTACTGCTAGATCCTACTGATGGGATATTGGCTGTAAAGCTACTTCTACCTGCTCTGAGGAGATTTATAGTCATTTGTGTAAAGTTAATTTTGTTTGACCCTTACAAGTGGGGGGTATGGGAGATGGTGACCTAAACAGTGATGGCTATGTGGTCAGATCTTACCAAGGAGGATGACACTGTAGGAGTGCTACAGTGACTACTCATGTTGGTTAGGACCAGGTACGGGATATTTCCACCTGTTGTAGGAGTCTTGACCGGCTGATCCACAGCATTGCCATTGCCAAAGCCAGGAAATCGCTGTGCATTCATGTTCAGATGGCATAGGTCATGCACACTATGGTTGGGTAACTTAAGTCACAGAGGAGAAAGGTAGATGAATGAATCCTGACAGATTCCAGCAAGTCCCAGTAGGTGTGGTAGGTGTCCATAGTCATGGTTGGAGGCATGTAGCTAGCTATGATTTGAGTAGGCATTTTGTCAACTGTTAACTGCACTCAGGATGTCTCCCATGTGTCATGCTGTTTGGCCAACCTGGAGGTGTGTATGTGTATGATAATGTTTAACACTCCACCTCCTGTGGCTTTGCAGCGCTCCATCTGGTGTCTAAACATATGATTGGATGAGTAACTTGGCAATGTTAGTGTGCTCTCCACAGCTGCAAAGCAGGTGTCAGTGACTGCATAAATATCGGCATCCTACAGGGCAAGCTACACTTGCATTGACATGGGTTTCATGCTAAGACACCTAGCTCCTGTTATAGCAAGACATCTGCACAAAGGCATAGATCACTGGTGGGCATAGGCCAGAAAATAGTGTCATTTTATGAATCTAGCTAAAACACAGTTGCCAGCAAAGAAGGTGTTGCATTCACAGGTCTACTGCGCAGGATATGACATCTGACAATCAAATATATCCTATTATGTTAATACTTCAGTCTTTAATGGGTTGCCAGTGATGTGCCAGACAATACACAACTGTATGAGGCACTGACTACAATTATGAGGCAGACATGTGGTCAGTCTGCAAAGCTCTGGATAGTTGTCATGTATGGGCTCAGTATATAACATAGTTCAGCACACACTTCTGCGCCTGTTGTGACTATGTACATACCCTATATAAGTCTCTTACATTTGTAAGACAAGCATATATATCATAGTAGCATTCACAGGTGACATATGAATATTTACAACATCTCAGGTTGCTGGCCTAGCAGTGTCACACTCAGTATTGGACAACAGGCACTCCAGTAGTAGGCATACATGAGCTGACCTTTGCTGGGATGACTTAGGGGCCAGAGATGTGATCCATGTCACTGGGTCAAGCAGGAATGGCCATAGGTGCCAGACAGCAGCATGTGAGTCCAGCAGGTCTTGTTGTGACCTAGTGTTTAACTTCCTATTTGACATTATTGCATCCCCCCTTCTGCATTCCATTACAAGCTTATGTGACTGACATACCTGTTATAGTGCTGAAGAGTTTCCTCAGAACAATGCAAATGGTTAGGTTTGTATAGTCGCAGTCTGTCTTTCTGTAGATGGGTTCAGACCTGTGTTGCATAGGCAGCAGCTTGCCTTTTGTAGGTAATGCTCATAAGCAGGTTATGGCCTGTGCACCAATTGGTGTATCCCACTTGTTACTTGCATCCAGAGCAGCTCTGTTGGCTTTCCATTAGCCAATGCCATAGCAACACAGTGTTATAATTAAGTCCATCATGTGGACCTTGCCCCTTTTCCATGCCTGTGTGGAGGACATTATGGAGGCGTGGGGACTACAGCTTCACAGACAGTAGGTGGAAATACCTCTTCAAACAAGACATGTGGAGACAGCCCAACACCATGGTGGACAAAGCTCCAGAACTGGGTACAGTTTGTAAGTATTGTTGTTATATACATAGAGGATTGCTAGATTAACAGGTATTGTCTGGACATACATTTTCTGTGTGACTTGATGTCTGACAGTGATATGTCTCTGACATACCTCATAACTGTGCAGATGTCCACAGACTGCCCAGGGGTTTGCCTGTTATGTTTTGTCTGTTCCTCAATTTCTGTTTTTTTTAGAAATCAGTAGGATAATGTGGGAGGGTGGGAGGTTGGCATAATGGTTAAGTTGTTTACCTTGCAGATGCAAGGTGCAGGGTTTGATTCTCACATGGGGTAACTGGCTAGGCTTAAAATGGCCCACAAGGCCAATTAGCCTGGTACTAACTTAGAAAATAAAATGTGAGGATTGTAGTCAGTAAATGTTGACATCCATTAGTGTTTCAGACATCAAATCCTTCAGGGATGTTATGTTACAACAAACCCTGTAACACTAGCAACTGTTTCAATTTGTAACACCATTATGTGAGATATGTCCCTATTTTAGGCCCCCTGCCCCCCAAGTATGTCACACTTTGTCTAGATGTCTTGCAGTAAGACATTCAGAGGTATGATATATCATTATTTAGTGACGGCACTCCTGATATCTTCCCAGTGACTTAGCAGACTCCTAGAAGTGTATGCTGCAGTGGTCATAAATATGGTCTCACACCCTGGACATTCTGTAGAAATCTGTACAGTTGAGATTATGTATGTCTGGCCATTGTTAACAGACTGCCAAGACTGTGTAGCAATGTTGTGTATAAATGTTTGTTGGACTGAGTAGGGAGAGTAGCAGATGTGGGTGTCATAGATCTTTTCTATCTGAATGTGCATGCTGCTACAGTTGCTGGTGGCCTATCAGGTGTATGTGTTTGTAAGGGCAGACTGAGAAATCTTCTGTAACACCGGAGGATTCCCAGTAGACTGTGAGATTGGCCATTATATGCCAGTGTAATGTGTGACTGGCAATTAGGATATGTTTGTTCAAACAGTTGTTCTAATCTAGAGTTAATTTGGGGTACTGGTATGTTGCTGTGACTGTGGTGCAAATGGTTGTGGGTGGATAATTTCTCACCAATATCTGCTTTTCCCTACAGTTCCATCCCTGAAATGCATGATATATTTGGAAATACATGGCTAGTTCCCCAGAGCTGAATTGGGGTAGTGTCGTATTGGTATTACTGTGGTTCAGAAGGTGCTGGGTAAAATGGTTGGCAGCTCTCAGTATTTTTTCTCTTCTGTTAGCAGTCATACCTCTCTACTGTCCAGATGTCTAGACACTGTCCAGATGTGTGGCTCATATATTTGGTCTCTTCCCCATAGCAGTTGTGAGTTTCTGACAAATCACTGGGATGATGGGAGCATTGACATCAGTAAATGAGGACAATCATTTTTGTTTCAGAACTGGAATCTATCAGGAATTATATGTTAAATCAAACAGTGCTACTCTAGCAGATTTCTATGTGTATAACAGCCATATTTCAAAGATGTCTCTATTGTTTGACTTTATCCCCCACTTTGTCAGGCTTTTTGCAGATGTCTTGCAGTAAGAGTTTGGTTTTATATATAGATATATATCGATATATATGTATACATATATATATATATATATATATATATATATATATATATATATATATATATATATATACACACACACACGCACACACACACACACACACACACACACACACACACACACACACACACACACACACACACACACACACACACATATATGTATATTTGCATTTATATTTACATATATATGTATGCAAGAGTACTACCAATATATATTTTTCCCTTATGTTAAATGACTACAGTGCATGATATGCTTGTTAAAAACATTACAAATTCCTGTAGCTCAGATGGTGTAGTGGTACATTGCTGAGATTGTAGTGCACAGGGTTCTGAGTGTAAGACTTGGTAGTGATGACATTTTTACACTCATGTTAAATGACCATAACACATGATATGTTTATGAAAGCATTATAAATCCTAATAGCTCAGATGGTGTAGTGATATACTACTGTGGTTGTAGCACACAGCGTCCAGGGTTTGAGACTTGGCAAGGCTAATTATTTTGTTGCTAGTCTAATGGAGACAGAGTGATTAAGGCACTTTTAAGCAGTTGTAAGCAGGTTTACATGATTGTGCGGGAAGATAAGCAATGTTAACAGATGGTTAAGTCCTCTTAGCTTTGCTTAGCACCACTTACTTCCACTTACAACCACACTAATTTTAATTAAAGAAAAGAAAAAAGGGTGATAGGAAAGTGGTGAAATGGGGGCAAGCAAGGGGTAAAACATTAGGAAAAATAAGCTAGGGATGTGCAGGAGGGTTGCAGGAAAAGACCATAGCCTTACATTTCTTCTGCAGTAACAGCTGTGAATAATGTGTAGAATTTGGAATTTACAGCCTCATACCCCACAGGGAGGGGTGTTGGTGCCAGACATTTGTTGAATAATGTGTGGGTAGTTAGATTCATTTCACTGTACAGGTGGGCAAAATGTAGAGCTATGTATGAGGAAATTATTTTTTTGCACGACAGATGCCCCCTATTTTAAGGTGAGAGTGGGATGTTGGGGAAGGGCTGTAGCTATGTCTGGGGAGGTAGGTTGGGTGGGATAGGTTGCATTTGTAGACAGACAAGTCAGGGGCAGTATATGACACATGAGGTGGGTAAACACATTTGACGGGGATAGTGGTTGGGAATCCGAAGCCCATGAGCCCCCAAATGGTTACAGTAGGACTGAAGTCCCCACCAATGGGCAGTCATCACTGCACCTTACCTTCACGGCCACAAAGGTGGCTGTGCTGGGGGCTGAACACCAGCGGCAGCCTACCCCTCCAGGAGTTCCAGGAGGCCCTCAATCTGGCACAGCCATACATCCAACTCAGAGTGGATGACGTTGTGCAACATACCCCAGAACATGCTGTGGGTGATGGGCTCCTCAAATCACCCGTGTTGTAGGGGGGATGGGCCCTATCCCCTGAGGTGGTTCCACCCAAAGAAGGTACAGAACCAGCAGAGGCAGATGTTCAGAGTTGGGTCCCAGATGTGCTGGGGCCCGGTGCCATGGCCAGATGGGGCAAGACAGGTGGATCCTCCAGGATCCGCCTTCCCAAACCTGCTATGGTGTTGTGGTTTTCCAAGATATATTAGTTAGTCATGAACAAAACATTTCAAAATTAGTAATAACAGCATTTACGGGTGTTCCAATTAACCCAAACCAACAGATCTGAAACAGTTACATAGCAAACAGAACACATGCATAAATGGAACAACAGTAACCATTGTAGCAGCATGCCAGTTACATTGATGGCAACAGGCTGCCAACAACAGTATTTGAACAAGGTATGTTAATATGCAACCAATAAAATATATGAACAATAACAGAACACAAGTCCCAACATTAGGTTTTGAGAAAAACATACCTGTAGTATATGAATAATAATTATAGATGCAGATGAGGGTGGGTGGAGAGAAAAGAGTCCATTAACAACTGTATAGGCTTCAATTTTTCACAACAGTACTGCTCAATACTCTACAGGTCTGCCCTCACTTTACATCTATCTATGGCCTATAACTTCTGTAGCACATACATACCTGTTAGACTGTCAAACAGTAATGGTATGGGGCAAACTGGGGGAACTATGGCTACATTACTGGAGGTGGCTTCTACATGTCAGGGTTATATACCTGACAAAGAAGGGGTACCCTGCAATGATGTTGTATGAGTCTGCTACTGGCATACTTTACCTGGATTCCTATCTGTATCCAAAGTGATTGGCAGCAGTGACCATATCTCTCAACCTCTTAGAGTAAGAAATCTGGCAAAGCCATACATAAACATGGGAAAAAGGCTCAAAATAGGGACAATGTTTAAATATTGCTCCTACAAGCTTAGAAAGAAGACAGAATTACAGATGTTGCATTAGCATGCATTTTCCGATAGGTATGGAGTCTGACACTCAAATGTCTGTCATTATTTTCCAACTTCAATCTTTATTGATTTGCTACTTAATTACCAGAAAACTACAGTTTTATGAAAAACAGGGCAATAAATTATCTGGAAAATCTGGACATTCTGCAAAAATCTGTACAGTTGAGAGGTATTGCAGTGACAGTGTGACAATTGAGAGATGTATCGGGACAAGTGCATGATGAATGTACCTATTCTGCTCTCATTTGCAGGAATGGAGTTGGACAGTGGGACAGTCATACACAGTGTATTTATAAACCCTTGATACAGCTACTGCAAACGTCTTTACCTTTAAGACCTGTGGAGGAAAATACCTGTTACCACTATCTGACTGTTCCTACAAATATTCAAGATTTCCTCAGTGTATATATGCACACATCTCAGTACCACTCCCTGGATTCGAGCCATGTGTGGGTGTGCTAAAATGAGGAACAAGGCTGTTTCTCATCACACTGAGCTATTGGGAACTGATATTGTTCATTTGACTGTTTTCTGTCCACTACTCTGTTAGACAGTCTGACCTTGTAATCCTGTGATTCATGCATCACAGATAGTGTATTGTGTATTAATCCTTTGAAATAATAACATCTGGAAAGCAAAGGTTAACACATGAATGCAATGCTCCAGGGGACATACTATAATGCTGTAGACATTACTATTCAGGGTTCAGATCTTAGTGCATACAGTATTAGATATTTCCTTTATATCTTGTTTTACAACTCCACAGTCTACTGTTTTGTTACTAGCTGGTTCTCATAACAGCCTCAGTTAATTCATGCTAATGCCATATTTGCTGTGAAAAACCTATACACATTCCATTTCTACAACCACATACCAGATTAAATACAACTGTTTCTAGTATGAATCTTTTTATTACAGTGAAATGACACTTTTATTAATGGATATCCTGTGAATCAATATTAATGTGACAAACCTCATTTATTCGTTAGACACTGTAGACAGTATACCTACTGGCAGTAAGCAAATGTACTCCTTATACTTTATAGCACTACATCCTGCAAGATAGTGATGCCGTACCTGCTCACTAGTTTGGGGGATACCAGTGGCACTGGTGAGGTCTCATGCCAGATGGTCCCAGGCCTCCACTTTATACTGTGAGTCTTGGTACTGGCCCTGCAGCAGTCTGTCATCATGGTTAGATACAAGGAGCTCAGCCATGACTCTGGACTCCAAAATGCCTCAGCACTGCACCTGCAAGCGTGAGCCCTCACCAACACCTGACATAGTTCCTACTCAGAGCAAGCTACAACAGATTTTGGCTGTATTTCCACTTGTGCCATTTAAATAAGGCTATATTCCTGATCATTGCTGTCATTGGACCCTACAGACAATGCTGAGCTCAGCTAATCAGTATGCAAGCCCACTAAGCCGATTTGAACACTGCTTACATGGGTAATTGCTGAGCACTGCTTAACAGTGTGCAGATCTGCTTAGCTGAGCTGACTGCTGCTTGGCATTTAAGTCTAAGCAATGCTTAAACTGGCTAGGCATGGCTGAGCACTGCCAACCATTGCTCACTTTTCAGTTTTAAAAATATCAGAATAATGACTTAATCATTACTGACATATTAGTAAGTGTATATGATTTACTTTACATGATGTCCCTCTATGTGCTTTCATTACATTACAATGGGGTGTGACTATACTGTATGGAACACTTGTGTATACATGGGTAATATCTTATGTTATATGCATTCACATTTCCATTTTAGACCAGCTACACTACCCTGGTTGACAAATATCAATTACTACATAATTTAAAATAAAAATAATTTTAACACTGTTTTCCTATGTAAAAATAAAGTACCAATCTTGGTACTTAAACCATGAATGCCTGCATGCAAAGCCAAGACTCTAATTATGACACTATCGCAGCATCAGGACGTTAGCTGTATATTTTTATTTATCTCATATGGAATGTTTAAGCAATGCTGAGAACAGGGACCTAATGTGCACACCCGCTCGCTGCGCTTAAAAATACCTGTGAAGGGAAAAAAATAAATTAAAAAATCCACTTTATTTACATGTATCTGTACTCCTTGTCAGTCACAGTAAGGGAAATTGTAAGGGGACACATGGAACAAATTTTAAATATTGCTCTTACAAACTTAGAAAGTGTGACTGTGGTTTTCTAGCAAATCATTATCAAATCCCTCAGGGTTTAAGTCAGGACATAATGACAGACATTTGGGTTTCAGACTTCATACCTTTCAGGAAATCTGTGTTAATGCACAACCTCTTATTCTATCACCTTTTCAAGTTTGTAAGAACAATATTTAAAATGTGTCCTTATTTTTAAGTCTTTGTCCCCCATTATTTATGGCTTTGTAGCTTTCTTGCTCTAGGAGGTTGACAGATATGTGAGGCAGGCATCTGTGCATTCAGAAGAAACCTGTATAATTGAGGGGTATGGCCGTACGGCACTATTAACAATGCAGGGTGTGTGTGACAGTACCTGGCACACATCCCCTGCATTGCCTCCTGTTGGAATTTTTTTTCAGTGTCCACAGACATTGGAAGCACTTGCAAAGTGCCGTACAGCACTTTGACAATGCAGGGGGTTTGTGACAGTACCTGTCACACACCTCCTGCATTGCTTCCTATTGAAATTGTTGCTTTCAGTGTCTGTGGACAATGGAAGGACTTGCAAAGTGCCATACAGCACTTTGACAATGCAGGGGCTGTGTGAAAGAACCTGTCACACACCCCCCTGCATTGATTTCTTGCTCTCCTATCTATTTCAGTGTTTGTGGACACTGTTTTACTAATTTTACTTGATGTCAGTGCCCGGGGACACTAAAATACTTTTAAAAAGTGCCATACGGTATTTTATGAGTGCAGGGGGCATGTTAGATGAGCATGCACAACTTAAACACACCCCCTGCACTCAGTAGTGTTGATATCTGTTTAGCCTTAGCAGCAGCGCACCTTTATGAATATGCAAGGCCCACTGCTGTTAAAGCTAAGGGTAAATGGACACGGTTCACTCTGTGCAGAAATAGCACTATTCCTGCACAGAGTTTACGGAATCCCAGGGATAGTTTTTTCAGTTATCTAAATATAAATATAAAAATGTGAAAACAAATCACAAACAGTGGCTAATATCCCCACTGCAGGATTATCTAGATTACATGGCTTTTCTTATACTGCCTAATATTTATTGGTAAGTCACTTAGTTAAGGAAAACAGCTACAAAAGTGCCAGGATGCAAAAATAAGCTATGGGTATAAAGTACACAAAAAGGTGCTATAGGCATCAATGAAATAACATCATTACCTCCGTTTAAATGGACAAAGGTGCAGTAAGCAAAAAGAGTCATATGTATGTAAATATCTATCTGTCTATCTATCTATCTTTATATACAGTTTTATAGCTAATAGTTTTATATACACATGTGTGTGTATGAATTTATATAGATATAACTATAGACATATGTGTATATATCTATATATAATATATATATATATATATATATATATATATATATATATATATATATATATATATTATATATATATATATATCTGTATCTATCTGTATATATATATATATATATATATATATATATATTATATATATATATATATATATATATATATATATATATATATATATATATATATTATATATATATATATATCTATATATATATATATATATATATATAGATATAGATACACATACATCAGCAATCTCAAATATTGCGTTCTGTTCTGAATTGGTGGTCAAGAATACCACTTACATTAATACCGTATATATAGATAACCTGCTGGCAGACAATTTCAGTGAAAACTTCATCCCCCTGTCCCCCATCAGTAAACCAGGGCATCCCAAGCACCTGGCCCCCTCCACTTATCACCAGGGAGCAGGTATTTAATGTCCTCTCAAAGGCAAAAAAATACAGCCTTCATGGGACCCAACAACATCCCTGGTTGTGTCCTATATGAACTCAGGCAAAAGCTCTCAGCACCACTATGCAAAGTATTCAACAAAAGCCTCTGCTCCGGCTTCATACCAGCAGAATAGATGACAGCCACTGTTACCCCTCTGCACAAAGGTGGAGCATCCACCAACCCAGACAATTATAGGCCCATCAGCCTAACTAGCCTGATCTGCAAGGCCATGGAACGCATTATCATGGACCTTATAAACATGAACATTTGCAACCTCCAAATGCTTGATCCCACCAGTCTGGTTTTGTCAAGGGAGATTATGCCTGTTTAACTTGGTCGCCTTCTTTGAAACAGTCACCAAAGCCATGGATGAGGGCAAGACTGTGCACACCACCTACCTTAACCTAGCCAGAGCCTTTGACACTATTCCCTACTCAGGCATAATAGATAAACTCTCCCAGCTAGGCATCAACCCATATGCTACCAGATGGGTAGCTAACTGGCTCACTGATAGAACCCACTCAGTCAAAATAGGGGAAGCCACCTCTAATAGTAGACCCGTAACAAGCGGCATACCCCAGGGATCAGTCTTGGGGCCTGTACTGTTTTGGAAATCCTTTTCTGAGGTGTAAGCCAAAACCTGTGGTCTGTGGTCAGTCACACACACAGATCGAGAAGTAGATAGATGAGATAGATAAAAGTGTGTGTGTGTGTGTGTGTGTGTGTGTGTGTGTGTGTGTGTGTGTGTGTGTGTGCAATTGCACACAATCAAACATGATCACTAGTGGTTTAAAATGATCTACTAGTTTTCAGACAACTCGAAATAATGTCCTAGTTATCTCAGTCATTTTACCTTTCACCTCTGATGAACCATGAACAAACACTGTTAGCACCTTAAATTGCTTAACATTGTTTAGCATTTGCTGTATGCATCGCATCCTGAATCTGCTGAAAGCCTCAGCTTTATCTAATGTTTCTTGCTGCAAAGAGGCTTATTAACATAATAGTTTAATGAGTGGTGTTCTCATGTAGTTTATGTCTACTTTTAATATTGCATAATGTAAACTCTTACGATAGATTGTTTATGCTTTGACACTTACTGCATTAGCTATTCACCTGTATCTTGTATTCATAAGCCTGAAGTGGATAAATGTATGAAGGACACTAGTCTAGTAGAACCCTGGGGCCTCCAAACCGGGCGCTCCTACTGTGTATGGTTCTGTTACTTGTAACAATGCATACCACTTGTAACTGTTGGAATTGTGTGATACCTTTTAATACCTGATACTGTGCATTTTCAAATGTTTATTTAAAACTGTTTTCTCTACTCATGAACTTTGTTTTCTCTCTACGCTCACCACCTTGTGATTTCATTTTGCCTTTTCTCCTAACCCTCCTTCTCTCTGTTTCCTTCCAGCATTGAAGCCTAGTGCTCCTTATCGGGTTGTCCCCTGCCTGCTTACTTATTTCTTGGTCTCCCTGAAGTCACTAAGCAGGCCTTTAGTGTCGGCACCCAGGAAGCACCCCAGCTACCTCTCAAGTGATTGTCCTACTGGTTAGGCGAAAAAGTGATTTTGCTGTATGTCCATTATTTGCTTATACTTTAATTGATAGTTTCCTAAGGTGAGCGGCACACTCGCAGACCCAACCACAGTTGCCTTTTTCTCCCTTATATGCCAGCGTTGCTATAGTCACTTTCTCTCCCATTTCCACCTACTTCTAGTTAGATTGCTATACTCCTTCAAGTCCCTGCTTGTCCAAAGTCACCAGTTTATGCTACCCTAAACAACTGTATATTGTCCTGCCTTCATTATCCTTTGCTATCCCTCCTTTCCCATCTGATACTCTCTGGCTGCTGTGTTTAGCTCTTCTGTTTTTTCCTTCCTAATTTTTCTCCTAGCGACTACATCTTGATTGTATGTTTCTTCCTTCCTAACTATTCTCCTAGCGACTACATCTTGATTGTATGTTGTTGCTGACCTCCAAGCTCCTAGCGCTGTTCATCATGATATTCTGTTCCCCTCAGTAAAGTATTTTTTTATTTATCTCACCTGTACCCCTTACATTCTAATATACAACCTGTTCCTTTTATGCTCTTCTGCCTGCATAACAAGCTATCACCTATCTTACTTCTCTCTTACTCCTACTCTTACATTCTTCTCATACACTCTCTTACAAACTACGTGGTGTCTCAGCTCCTCTGCTGGACTGATTGACTACGCTCTCTCTCTCTCCTCTAACTGTTTCTGCCCCGCTTCGCTCCCCTCCCTACCCCCTTATCCCACCCACCCCACGCACACTTACCCTTATACCGCACAGTCCACACCCCCTTCTAAGTAAACCTATCTGGAACAGCTACCTCATTTGTAACTCTCCTCCCACCTGTATCTACCTTACTTCCCTTTCCAAGATATCTCCCCTCCCTCTTATACCTAAGCCTATCCATTAACTCTTTCCGCCAAGCCTCCTTGACTTATACTATAGACTTAGCCCACCCTTTACCTCAAGAGCTCTTCTCATCCACTCCTCAGCATGTCTTCAACAACTAACAATTCTCCATCCAAGACCTCTATAACAAAACATAACCTAGCTAAACTAGTAACCCTAGTAATTTCTTCTCTAGTACTCACACTCCCCTATCTCTTGACCTCCTATGAAATAAAACATAATTACCACTTTATAACTTCTTCCAAACAAACTGCCTCAGAACTTATAACCCTAAATTTCAACCATTCTAACATTACATCTACCTCTTGCTATCTTCTATCCAAATACCATAGACTCTCCCATACTAAATCTAACAATCTCATGTTAAGGAAACTAAAATACAAACTGAACCTTACCAAAAAGCCACACTCAGTATACAAGCCCACTACCTTGACAGATGGTGATATACATCCCAACCCTGGACCCTCAAATACTTCTTCCAAAGCCAGTTCAATAATCTCTAACTCACCCCTTCCATTACCAATCTCTAATTCGAACACCTTACTCATAGGACACCTCAATATTTGAAGTGTCAACAACAAAGTTACACATCTCCACTCTCTTCTTGAATGCCACTCTTTTGATATCCTCTGTTTAACTGAAACCTGGTTAAAACCCTTCACTAAAGACACTGAAATCATTCCCCCAGGTTACAACATTCTACGATTGGACCGCAATACTCGCAAGGGCGGGGGAGTAGCTCTCATATTTAAGACTGAGCTAAATATATCCTCAGTACCCTATGTCCCCCTTGAGAACACCAAGACTGAACTCCTCATATCAAAACTGCAACTAAACCCTAATAAAGCCATCTATATTATCTGTACCTATCTACCACCTGGTAATAACTCCATAATAATAGAAAATATCCTTAGCTGGGCTTCATCCACCTACCCACAAGAAACTGTAATACTTGGAGACTTCAACCTTGATTGGTCTTCAGTTAATTCTAACAACCCAGCCTCTCATATTAATCTCCATGGCTTTACCCAAATTATAAACACCCCTACTAGAACTAATAAACCTAACAACAAAGAAAGTACACTAGATTGGATTCTTGTTAACAAACCCCAACAAAATTACCTAGCAGGTACTTTGCCTGATGACATGAGTGACCATAACTTAACCTATATCATAAGACAAAAGAATGTCACTACAAATGCCCCTACCTACAGGACCTCACGCAGTAATAAACATTTCAACCCTATTCTATTTAAAACTGAACTAAATGCCTGTAACTGGAACCCTCTAAAAAATCTTCCCCTTGACGAAGCTGTTCAATATTTTAACACCAAATTCTTAACAATCCTAGATAATCATGCACCAAAAAGAACTATCAGAGTAAAAGCTAAAACAGCCCCCCTGGCTATCTAAGGAAACAAGACAGAAAATATTATTCAGAAACAAACTCTGGCTAAAATGGAGAACTAGTAAATCTCCCTCAGATCATCAAACCTTCAGATACCTAAGAAATAGTACCAAAAAAGCTATTCTTTCTGATAAAAAATCTACTATAGCAACCTCCAGCAATCTAATCACAACAATCCCCAAAAATTCTGGGCAACCTTGAATAAACTTCTTCACCCTGGACAGACTACCACTCCCTCCCCCTTGGGGTCAGACAAAAATCCTTCCCATGAAACTGCCAATGCTTTCAACTCCTTTTTTACTGATACTATCAATTCATTAGCCTCTCACCTTTCTACGGACAATTCTAACATCCCTCAACTTGCCTCTTCTAATCTACCAACCTTCATAATACAGCCCATCTCCACCACCTTTATCCAAAAATGTATTCAAAAACTTAAACCGTGTACCCCATCAGCTGACCAACTTCCATCTGAATTCCTCCAAAAAGCAGCCACGGAAATAGCCTATCCCATATATATTCTTATAAACAGAACCATTAAAGAAGGAACCATCCCTGATATCTGGAAAATCTCACATATTATACCCTTTCATAAAGGAGGAAACTCCACAGAATATTCTAATTACAGACCCATTGCCCTCCTGTCTCCACTAGCAAAAATCATGGAAAAATGTATTCACTACCAGCTAATGAATCACTTAACTAAATACAACATTCTATCTCACTGTCAACACGGTTTTAGGCCTTTTCATAGTACTACCACTGCTCTCCTTTCCTTTACTGACTTTATTAACAAAAAACACAATAATAATATTCTATCTTCAGTACTCTTTATTGTCCTATCAAAAGCCTTTGACATGGTCAATCACCCCCTCCTCCTAAAAATCCTGGAATCTCTTGCTTTAGAACCAAACGCCATCCAGTGCTTCACTTCCTATCTTACTAACAGGAAACAGGCTGTCCTCTGGGATAACAAACTCTCCTCTCTTCTCCCTATCTCTCTTGGTGTCCCATAAGGCTCTATTCTTGGACCCCTTCTATTCTCCCTTTTCATAAATGACTTACAAGTAGCTATTCCCCAAGCTACTTGCATACAATATGCTGATGACTCCACACTTATTTGCTCTGCTAAAACCATCCCAGAGCTTCAAACTATTACTCAAAATGTATTCCATACAGTTGAAGCATGGTTCTTAAAACGCTGCCTACTTCTAAATGCCAAAAAAACGAAACTCCTCCTTTTCAAACCCACTACTAGATCCCCCCCATTAGACTTCTCTATCTCATCTATTAATAACACCCTCATATCAGCCGACTCTTCTACCAAACTGCTAGGTGTGATGATCGACAACAATCTTACCTTTGATTATCACATAAACAATACCATTAAAACTGTAAATAGAAAATTGGGCTCCCTCTACAGAATTAAAAAATTCTTAACCCCAACTGCCAAAGCTACTTTGGCACACTCTCATCTCATTTCCACTCTCCTCTATGCCTCACCAATTTATACTAACCTGAAGAAAAATAACCTCTCTAAACTGGCTAACACCTACAATAGTATAGCGAGATTTGTTACTGGTAATCAATTCAGAACTCACCACTGCCTGAACCTACAGCAACTTCACTGGCTTGAATTAAAAAACATGTTGCTTCTTTCCCAACTTACATTTGTCCAAAGAGCTTTCTATCTGCCTAACAACACTCCTGTACTCTCTAATCTCTTTACCCCTTATTCTAACCTGAATTCACTTCGCTCCTCTAGCAAACTCCTAACTTTAACTAAATCCAATAACCCTGCTGGTGACTCCCTTTTCTCCAACACCATTGGTAAATACTGGAATCAACTCCCCACTGAACTGACTTCTATTCCATCTCCTGTCCTTTTCAAACAAAAGCTTAGAATTTACCTTAGAAATCACTGGCTATGTCCCTGCTTTAACCCAGACTGAAACCATATCTTCCACAATTTCCACTTCTCCTCTATCTCTTCCTCTCCTTTTACCTTCTATTTACTTCTAAGTTATATTTCTCCACTATATAAGAGTTACCACTCTAATATCCTTTTCCTCCAAATTGCAATATTTCTGACTGCTGGGAGTTTATATAAGTAACTAATCTACTTACTCCATGTCTATTAATGTCTCTTCTTTTCTTTCTTTTACTTTCTTAAAATGTTAAATAATGCTAAATAAGTTGTGCATTTTTATTTCAAGAATGTTGTGTGCATTTTTTGTGCAGGTGTGCATTTTGTGTGCAATTTTTAATCCTATAATATAATTCCATATACTGTTTATTCCCTCCTTATTTTTATGCTGCTCTTTTTGCATCCTATGTAATTGTTTTACGTCTATGTGGAGCTTTTCTCCCCGGGCCTCTGCTGAAAATGGAAATATATCCAGTTAGACTAGCCCGGTTAACAAATGTAAAATAAATAAAATAAATAAATAAATAAATTTGTCACTGATTTTATCAGATCCTCACAGCTTCCACAGTTGCAGACTTCCCATAATCCTTATGTCTGAATAACTGATTCTCGAGATGCTGTAGAGACAGACCAACATTCTTTAGGGTGTATAGTATAAAGGCAGCCTGACTGAAAGGAATTTAAAGTTTTGTCTATGAAACATGCACATTATGTGGCTGGAATGTATCACACAATATGTGATGTCATGTATGTATGTGGCAGATGCTGTGGGGGATAGTATGTGCTTGTACAAATCAGAAGTACATTAGCTCATAGTTATTAATTATGTATAATCAAACATTTGTATAGGAGGTTGTATGGTGGGGATGCAAGGAAGCAAATGATGTAGCAGGTAAGATTATGGGCCGGATTCACAAAGGCTTGCACGAAGTCTAAGAGTAGAGTAAGACTCCATGCAGCCAACATGCCCGATGAGCGATCCAGGAACAGCTGGCAGGGGCGTGCACGAGAGCTCCCAAAATGGCTCTTACATGGACAGGGCTCGGATATGCAAAATACCTCAATTGCAGCCGAAAGTTACTCATCACTGGAAGAGGTGTGTCACCAGGTATCCTAGCCAAAGTCAAGAAATTGAAGGTGTATGCCGTGGATATTACCAAAGTTTCTTGTAAAAGTGCTTGTAACGTGTATGCGCTCGTGTGCACGCCTGTATATCCGAGTAAGACTGTGTGCACATAAAAACACTACGAACCACTTCACCAAACAAACAAGCAAAAAACTGTTGAAACGAACCAGGAACAATAAGAGAAGTTCTTCTGTATGTTAAAAATCCAAGTATTTATTATACTGTTAAAACGTATTCTGATTTAGTCCCTAGAACAGTATCCAGCGTGTCAGTTGTTTCTAGGTTATCTTCCTGAGAGGTAGATATCTGCCCTGAAGGATGATCCCCTAAAAGGGGAATGAAGTGACCTTGTTCTCGCTTACTAGTGACTTCATTTATGAGTTTAATGATTAGGCTAGGTGGATACCCTCTATGAATGAACATGTTCATGAGTGTTGAACATTCAGAATGGAAATCATGTAAGTCTGTGATCATACGGGCAGCCCTAACCAACTGTCCTTTAATTACCGCTTTCTTTTGATGAAAGGGATGGCTGCTAGTAAAATGAAGAAAAGGGTTCAAGTAAGTGGGCTTCCTGTAAATTAGGCTCTTATACCTACTGTTATCATTATCTCTCATTGTTCCTGGTTCGTTTCAACAGTTTTTTTGACTGTGTGCACGTGTACATGTGTAAGGATGTTGAAAGCTGTGTAAGCGCATTTGTGCCTGTTTGCACGCGTTTAAGCAGGAATTAGCAAGCGTTAGTCCGTCTAAGCCTGTGTGCGCACGTGTTAGCACGTTTGAGCGTGTTTGCACTTGTGTGCGCGGCACTGCCCCCCTCCCCCGAGGAAACAGAAAGGGAAAAGGAAGCACAACAAAGAGTAGGAAGTTAACCAGGGAGAATCAGCAGAACTAGCAGGTGGAAACAATCAGAATGAGACAATTACACAGGCAGTAAACCAGCCCAGCTCAGCCCAGCACTTAAAACTCTGCAAACAACTTTTCACCATGTATTCCTCAGAGACACTGCAGCACTGCAGTAAGCTAAGAGAAGTGAATACTGAAAAGGCATTACTGAGACAAAGAAATGTTAGGGTTGCCTTTGCTGTCATAAGGCGACATATGCAACATGCTGAGGGTGGTGACAATGTGAATGCTGCCGACCAACCCCCAGTGAGGATACGGAGAAAAGTGTACAGGCCCAGGGTAACCTACCATGGGCTACATGAGTTGGAGATAGTGGAGCACTATAGAGTGGACAGAGACCTCATGCAGCAAATTGTTGAGCTATGCAGGCCACACCTCACACACAGAACCAACAGAGGGGAACCCATTCCAGTAGAAACCAAGGTATGTGTTGGCCTATGAATACTCGCAACAGGTACCTTCCAGAGACCAGCTGGTGATATGATGGGTATATCACAGGCATCAGCATCCAGGGTACTGCACCAGTTCCTGGATGCCATTTCAGCACATGTCGGTGATCATGTATATTTCCCCAATTCCCATGAGGTACTGGCCATCAATATGCGTCTCTTCCAGCAAATAGCAGAATACCCTGAGGTAGTGGGTGCAATAGACTGCACGCATATATGCATTAAAGCACCAGCTGGTGAGTGGGGTAGAGCCTATATTAACAGCAAGGGCTTCCTCTCCATCAACTGCCAGGTCGTGTGTGATGCCCAGAGCATAATAATGAATGTGTGTGCTGACTGCCCTGGAAGCTACCACAATTCACATATCTGGCATCTGACGCAGCTGTACCAGACATTTGCCAGTGGGGACATCCCTCATGGTCATCTAGTGGGGGATGCTGGATATGCACTGGAGCCATGGCTGATGACACTCATCACAAATGCACACACACCTGAACAGGAACGCCATAATGAAGCACATGCATAAACACGAAATGTAATTGAGTGTGTCTTTGGGCTGTTCAAGTCACAGTTGCAGTGCCTGGACACATCTGGTGGAGCCTTGCAGTACTCACCAACTACATGTACCCAAATTGTCATGGTATGTGCTATACTACATAATGTGATCCTGCGAAAACAGCTGCAGCAGGATCAGCATAGGCCCGGGCCAAAAAGCCCCCCACCATTGCCAAGGTCATCACAGGTGGAGCATGACTCGGAGGAGGAACAACCTGAGCCGGTCCCAGTAGGCAGAAGGAGGCATGCCCAGTATGCTTTGACCTTGGCAAAGAGGCAATGCATAGCACATACACTGGATCAGTAGGAACCCTGGAAATTATACCTCTCCCTGACCCGCACATACAGTAAAAGGGATGCCTAACTTGACACTACATGTTTTCAAACATGTATAGGGAGTGTACTATGTGCATCTGACATAGGCAGCCCTGCAGCACCACCTGAGGCATGATTGACTTGTGTTAAGCAATATAAAGCAGTGCTAAACAGCTTTCCCACTACATAGTATATGTAAACATAATCGTACACACTAACTGGCACAACTTTGGGCAATGTTGAGCAATACTGGCCAATGTTCAGCAATGTTGAAAACTGTTGAGCAATGTTGGTCAAGTCTGGTCAAAGTTGGGCATAGTTGAGCAAAAGCAGGTAAACATGCAAATATATGCTTTAATGGACCTTAAGCAGTCTGGTCTGCCCAGTATGAAAATTTAAAGCAGTGACAGGCCTCGAACCCAGGATACTGTGCACTATAGTTACAGTACTGAACCACCAAACCATGACAGTATTTCATTGGACAGCCTGTATGAAGACATGTTGATAAGTCTATGCAAGGTGTCTCACGGAAACCCCGCAGTCACAGCATAATCCATGTCAAGTTATGACACAAAGGTGAGCCCTGCAGTATAAATATAACTTGATTTCCAGCACACATAATACACATGTTAATACTGGGCATGTTCACATATGGTAACAAATGTACTGGACTCCAGACAGCAACATACTGAAAGGTCACATTGGGCATGCTCACACACTTGAATAAATGAGACAAATGTCAGGCAACAAAACAGTGAAAGTGCAAACTGGGCATGCTCACACACTTGTCTGAGTGCAGCAGTGGGCCAGACATATCTGGCAGTTCACGTGTTAACCCAGGAATTTCTCACTAGCCAACAATCCTGCCTTGTGCACACAGTTATAAGACAACAGACACATATATAACATCTTGGAAACCTGTCATAATGAAATATGTACAACAGATACATAGGTTGTACATAGATAGTGGGAAAGCAAAGAGGATAATAAGCCTGAAGTCAGTATCATCAATATAGCAATAACCCACGCCTGGGTGTGGGTAATGCTGGATTTACCCACGGTTGGCGTGGTTTACCAAACAAAGCCAACCGTGGGTAAATACAGCATTACACACCCAGAAGTGAGTTATTGCTATTATACATGACATTATTTAAGAAAAGAAACTATTACTTTTCTTAAATAATGGCATAATATAATGCCTGTTTACTGCCCTTCCACAGATGTCTGGCATTCGCAGTTCTGATGTACTGCGCCTGCAGTACATCAGAGCTGTGGGCAAAAGCAACGGAGAAAGCAAGATCTCCGTTGCTTTTTACTGTTTTCACTATGTTAAATGGGTTTAACATAGCGAGACAGTTTTAAAATAAGCAACGGAGATGCCCGTTGCTTATTTTAAAACTGTCTCGCTATGTTAAACCTGTTTAACATAGCGAAACAGTAAAAAAAGCAACGGAAATCTTGCTTTCTCCATTGATTTTTTTTTAAAACCTGTCTCGCTATGTTAAATGGGTGTATCATAGCGAGACAGCTTTAAAATAAGCAAGCGGAGGTCTCCGTTGCTTATTTTACTGTCTCATGTTAAACCCATTTAACATAGCGAACAATGTTCAAAGTAGAGTTATACTAATGGAAAAAAGTCCGGGCGACCGGACCTTTTTCCATTACTATAACTCGATTTACAATGTGCACGCTGGCCAATCAGCGTGCACATTTTGGGGGGGGGGGTCATGGTATAATAAACAATGTGCACTCCAAACATTATCATAGGTACATAGGTTCATAGGTTGATACTAGGTATCAGCCCTAGTGCATTCAGAAGCCTAGCCAGAGTGTGTATGGCTTTCACCAGCCTTTGCCTTTGAATAGTAGGTCACACAAGATAGCTGTTGTATGGTTAGTGTACTGTGCCTCTGTCTAGCAGGGACCCAGAAGAGACTCCAGGGGTAAACGTATGATCACCCATCCACTTGTCAGGATTTCCCTTGAAGAGGGTCAGTGAGGGGCTTTGCCTAAATTGGACTGGGATGTCATTCCAGAGTGAGGGGAGCTTCTGGGATATGAATCTGTCCCTCCAGCATGTCCTATTAATTCTGTGCTGAGGTTGAAGTCCCTGGAGCATGTAGATGTAAGGGATTCTGATATCCTGAGGTGGAGCATGACCAACAAGTCTGGGCTGGACATGGCTGTATACAGCAGGCACAGATCGCATCTGGGTAGGCGTTAAGCAACTGAGTACAGCTGGTGTTTCTGTAGCTGAACTGTGTAGGGCATCTGTATGAGTCTCCTGTTCCACTTGGTGAGGTACCTTTGGGGTCATTACAGTTGCTGCAGGTGTCGGGTAAGGTACATCCCAAATGGGGCATTGTACCCAAGTATGGGTGTGATGAGTGGAGGTGCACAATGACCTCTCTGGATTTAGATGTGAAAGCTTTTGTGATGAGGTGGGCTATATAGAAGGCCTACCTAACCACTTTGGCAATGTAATTTTCAAAGGAGAGATGAGTATCTACTGTGGACCCCAAATCCCTAAGTACACCTTCTGTACGTAATGGATTACCACTTATGTGTTAATCTGTATGCACTTTGTTATTCCCAAAGGGGATGACTATGCATTTTATGGCATTTAGCTTTAGGCTATGGCTCTGACATCAGTTATCCATCTCTGTGAGACCCTGTAGGAGGATGCATGTGTCAGCTGGAGAGTCGATTATGGCACCCGGTCTGCAGTCATCTGCGAACCTGGTCAGCCATAGTCCTCCCGTGTTACCCTGTACCTCAGAGGAATATATATACTGAACAAGACAGGTCCCAGAACTGAGCCTTGTGGGATGCCACATGTAACTGGTGTAGAGTCTGACATGGCACCTGCAATTCCGAACATGTGGGTGCTATCCCTGATCCAGTTTGCAATCCATCTTGTGACATATGTGTTGATATGTAAGCTGGTGAGTGTATCTAAGATGCCCGAGTGGGGTATTGTGTCAAAGGCTTTTGGGAGGTCCAGGTAGGCTGTGTGGACTACCTTCCCTATGTCTATGGCCCTGGTAACTGATTCAAAGAAGTCGGCAGGTGCAAGAGGCAAGATCTGCCCTTAACAAAGGTGAATTGGGTAGGATCCAGTGTCTGGAGGTTGCCGAAGTCTGTTAATGTGTTCCAGGATGATACGCTCCATAGCTTTGCAGACCAGGCTAGTCAGGCTTATAGGGTGATAGTGTCCAGGATCTCCTGTGGCACCACCATTGTGGAGCAGGACCACTGTTTCTGTACGCCATTCCTTGGGTACATATCCTGTAGTAAGTCTGATATTGAACAGTGATGTTATGTGAGGGCTATGTTCTTCATGAAGCATGTGTAAGACACAACCTAGGACACTGTCTGGACCCACTGATGCTGTGTTATTGCTTTGGAGAGGGCAGCTCTCACATGTTCATCTTTGATGTCAGGGAGGCTACACTCTGTTGGGAGGGACATTAGTACTTTTGGGGGATGGGGGGAGGAATATGCACTGAATCTGTCTGCCAGGATGTTGGCAATGTGTGTTGGTTCAGTGTATTTCGTTGTCATTATGCACTAACTCAGAGCATCTCTGGGAGTTGCCACCCAGGTTCCTGACATAACTAAAGAAGGCCTTGTGATTGTCTTTAGTGTCATGTGCAATCGTATTGTCGAAGCTGGCCTTAGATGATGTTATGACTGATTGTAGCTTCTTGCTAGTACTGATCAGAGATGCCTCCCCTTTGTGGGATAGTGCTCTATCATGTAGTAGCCTCCTCCTTTTGTTGCATAGCTTATTTATGGCCGGGGTCCACCAGGCAGGTCACCTGCCTTTAGAGGAGTCAGTCTTGGATTCATGTGGGATAGCATGATCCATGCTTTCCTGTAGGTGTCCATACAATGGGTTTCTAAAGGATACTGTGATATGAGTCGTAGTTCCCACTGGCTTGGGGGCTTTGAAGGAAACCACCTCTGTTCTGAGAAGTATGACATTTACTTTTGAGAAGTACCTCACCGAGATTACCTTGGCTGGGGGTGGGGATGGGATATGGATGTCCAGTGAGATAAATGTATGGTCTGACCTTACCAATGAGGGGTATACCTCTAGTGTGGAACATAGAGTCCTCATGTTGGTGATGACCAGGTCCAATATGTATACCCCTCTTGTGGGGGTGGTGACCACTTGTTCCATAGCATTTGAGTTGATATATATGAGGAACCATTGTGCAAGGTTGTTGGGGCTTGAGTAGTATTCCCAGTAAATGTTTGGCTACTTGAAGTCATCCAATATAATGGTGTTTGGAGAGACCTACATATTCTCCAGTGTTCTGTTCTCAGGAAAGCTGAGTGTGGTCCCTGGGTTTGGGAGTGTGGTCTGTAGCAGGCTACAACCTGAAAGGCAGTTTATGCCACTGTTACTTACACATGGATGGTCTCCAATGATTTGTGCAGTGCTACTAACCTGGAGGTTTGTGTATCTTTGATGTATATGGATACTCCCCCTCCTTTTGTGGTGTGGCCTGGTTATTGTGGCCGAAAACCATGGTATGACATGTAACCTGGTAGTGCTGGGGTGCTGTCGGGGGCCTTGAACCAGGTGTCTGTTACTGCACAGATATTTATATTCTCCATACTGAAGAGAGCCTTGAGTGCATGCAGTTCGAGGTGTAGACTTCTGGCATTGAGCAGCATTACCCTTAGTTTATTTTACCTTGTATCGTCTATGGAGGGGGGTTTGTCATTTGAACCTGCCTAAAAAAGGCACTGTGGGGGTGCCACATGCCTTAGCCAGTATTTGAAAGCCCAGGGGTGTCAGGTGCAAGCCGTCCCTAGTGAAGCAACGTGGCATGATGAGCATGTCATCCCACGCTGACAGACACTAGATCCCCTGTGAATGACACAAATACGTTAGCCGACTGTTAAAATTGATCATGTTGTCTTTATACTGTGGCATCATTCTTGGTGAGGGTAAGATGCTACACAAGGTCAGGGTCATACTGGCCTAGGCTACATGATCATAGAGCTCCTCTATGTCTCTTTTTATGTAGTCCAGGGAGGAACGTCTCAGGACATTCACACCAGCATGGACAATAACGGAGTCATATCTGTACTTGCTTTGGAGTGACCTGAGTGCATGTGTTATGTGGCAGATCTTGGCACCCGACAGACATCTTACAGTGACCTTCTCCTTGTTCAGCCTGGTGTGTGGGACATCAGTGTGTCTAACAATACAGTCACCTATCACAGGTGTATTAGGTGTGTTGTTTAGCCTTAAGGGCAGTGACTGTGTGGCACACTGACATTGTGTACTTTGTGATATGTGGGTATACTGATGGGGAAGCAGTTGTCTGGGTGTCTGCTTTGGGGGTCTTTGCTGCTTAGGCAGAGTTTTATTTAGAGCCTCTGAGTATGTGATTGTGTGTTTATGTGTTTGGTCTGTTGTTGCTATAGGTCTATGTGACACTGGAGTCATGGTGTGTGTGGTTACCTTCTCCTCCTGATAGACTGTGCCAGTCATGGGTCTAGACAGCTCAGCCTCCAGTTTGTCCATATAGTTGCATCTCTCACAAATATCTGAGTTTGTTTGGAGGAGGGGAGGGTTGTCTGTGTACATAAGGCAGTTGTAACATTTACTGACAATCCCAATATTCACCAGCTGGACTGGAAAGTACACACAAAGCCGACCATCGGACATGTCAGGATATTATGATGAAATACTCTTTTGACTGATCAAAAAGGATCATTAGGGTGTTAAGTGTGTAAAAGAGTATAACATGGGTTTAGTGCCTATGTTTGTTGGTGTTTTGTAAGATTATCTGTGAAGGAGTCCAGACAGAACTATGACACTTCCTTCAGCTATGTCATACATAGCGATGTACACTCATATATGTCCTGAGTCAGGGCCAACTGTAAATGACAGACAATGCCAACATCCTCTGTCACACAAGGCCATACATACATAGCCACCTCCCACTGTCAAAAGGCCCTATCATCATACCAGGGGGATATCACATGTAGATTGGGTATACAGGTCCTTCCAAAGCTGAAGACATAGCATCTATTGGATTACAATGTATCCCATATGTGTCATACGTGAACTGCCGAACAAAGAGACCCTGCACCTGAACAGTCTGTTGAGCCTTACCCTCTCTACAGGATATGAAACTGTTGAATTGGTTACAGCAGCATAAGGCACACTCCACAAGTCTTGGTGCACAACAGACCATGGGAACTATAGTGTTATATGCCTATGACATTTGCTCTGCAAGGCCATGGGGTCCTTCATGATTGAAGTCATAAACAGAGCTATTGGAAGCCGACAAACACAAAACCTTACCAACTGTGGTCTGTTCATGGGCATATCATGGTTACCAAACCACTAGACTGTGTGCAAGGCAGCCACCCAGGACATACATCACTGAAATGAGCTACACACATCCCACATAGACCTTGAATAGCCCTTGTCCAATATCCCAGACACATGTCGTATCTACATATTCAACACTCTGTGCATAAATATGTATTGTCATATGATGGATTGGCAACTGGTAGATCACACAAGCCAAGAACTGTGGAGTCTTGTTCAAGCTGTTAACACCTGCTGTCTCCCATGGTGCAGTCCTGGGATTGCATAAAACAAAGTGCACACAGTACCATGTTGAGTCTGATGATGTCAGCATCTGACAAATGTAGCAGTGGAAATAAAAGCCCCAGTAAAGCATATAGTGCGTCGTGTTAATGCATATGTTTCTAGTGTCATAACAGAGCTAAGTAGGGGTTTGAATCCTGTGATTGCTGAGTGTGTGTCCATGTGGGAGAATGTGTGATTTCCTTAGAGAGGAGTGCCCATTTTGGTGACTAGGAAAACGCCTGGAAAGTAGTATATTCACCTTTGGCAAGACTGAAGATGTCAGCAGCCTACAAATATAGCAGTGGAAATGAAAAATCACAATAACGTATGTAGCGCGTTGTGTTAATGCATACATCACTAGTGTCATAACATAGTTAGGAAGAGGTTTGAATGCTGCAATTGCTGAGTATGTGCGCATGTGGGGGAATGTGTGTTCCTGTGTGATTTCCTTAGAGAAGAGTGCCCATTTTGGTGAGTAGGAAAATGCCTAAAAAGTGGTATATTCACCTTTGGCAAGTCTGAAGATGTCAGCAGCCTACAAATATAGCAGTGAAAATGAAAAATCACAGTAACGTATGTAGTGCGTCGTGATAATACGTACGTCACTAGTATCATAACATAGTTAGAAAGAGGTTTGAATGCTGCAATTGCTGAGTGTGTGCACGTGTGGGGGAATGTGTGTTCCTGTGTGATTTCCTTAGAGAAGAGTGCCCATTTTGGTGAGTAGGAAAATGCCTGAAAAGTGGTATATTCGCCTTTGGCAAGTCTGAAGATGTCAGCAGCCTACAAATATAGCAGTGGAAATAAAAAATCCCAGTAAAGCATATAACACTTTGTGTTAATGCATACGTCTCTAGTATCATAATATAGTTAGGTAGGGGGTTAAATCCTGCAATTGCTGAGTGTGTGTGTGGGGGGGGAGGTGTATGTGCCTGTATGACTTCCTTTGAGGAGAATGCCCTTTTTGGAGACTAGGGAAATACCTTAAATGAGGTATATTCCGCTTTGGCAAGTCTGATGATGTCAGCATCCTGCAAATATAGTGGTGGAAATGAAAACCCCAGTAAAGCATATAGTGCGTTGTGTTAATGCATATGTCACTAGTTTCATAACATAGTTAGGTAGGGGTTTGAATCCTGCAATTGCTGAGTGTGTGTGACACTGTTGGTCAATGTGGTGTGGGTTTTGCTTTTACTACACTATGACATATCAGGATACAAACAGAATGTGCATTGCACACATCAGGTATCTGTGTGACAAATACATATATGTACATGTGACCTCAAGTAGTACATTGGTGTGAAGCCTGCATACTACACAAATATATTTCTTACCTTTGACAGAATATGCCACCGCTTCTCAGATCATAGGTCACATAGGTATGTATGTGACAAGGCCAGCCACTGTAGTGATCTGTGGCTATAGTCATCTGTGTCACACACACCCATGACAGTTTCTATAGACTAGTGTGAGTGAGGGTACATGCCTGAGGTATATGTCAGGCATGTTCATACACAACAAGGTCTGGCAATAATGGACAGTCATTATCGGTGTACAACAGCCTTGTGGATATGCATACAGACCCCTTATTGCTTATGTGATACACAAAGGGACTTCAGAATAACTTTGGATATGTGGATACCAAAGGACAGATGACATAACACTTGGCTGTAAGTACAAATCAGTACCCAACATGCATGTCGTGGGGCTACCACCTATGTGGTACTGTCAGGATACTATGTATAGTAAATGTGGATGACTATGCTATAGTTGGCTTACAGCTCTGCAGCATGTGTTGGACAACAGGCATCTGTCTTTATGATACCCTTGTGTAGAATATGTGCCCCATCCGGAGAATGCATTGTAGGCCACTGCATGCATTTCCAGATGTGGATGGACATATCCCTGGTGTGTTGACATGCACCTAAGGGGCTATATGCCAAACATGTGTGGGCCCAGGAATGGGTGATGGTCAATACCACTGGTTACTGTTATAGTATAGTACCGGAAGGATACAACTGTTACTGAGTTCACTACATCTGTGTGTCAGTTGTCAGGACATCATCTAATAATTGGTTATAGTCAGGCTGTTGAGGTTGTGTATACTACCAGAATGCTAAACACTGACAGTTAGTAACAGTATCACCCACAGCATGGTGTCAAACCATGTCACACACACACACACATGTGTACCCATTTTAGAGCATATCTGTAGTAGAATGCATACTGGCCACCAAGAGATACTATGAGATGTTAACACTGTGTAATACAGGGTATGTCACACATCCCATGTGTCCACTATGCACGTACATGCAGACAGTGCACCCCCACCATGTTCACAGATGTACACCTGTAAATCTGTACTGCACACATCACACACGTACTGTCCACTCACTAACACATGCTGCCAACATTACACACTTCATCCATGTGGCACATGGGCAGACAATACATACTCAGACATAACACTGGTGTACACAATATGACATTGACAATCATAGCTTTGATTCATCATGCCTGCTCAGATATACCTATAAGGATATCATTACAGTTTCCTGTTGACAATATGCTAACATTGCTACACTGCTATAAAGTCACCCTGTGCATCAGCACCATGTTAGCCTGTTCCTGCATCAATATTACAGATGACAGGAGGTGGCACAGGTCTCATCATATGCACAGGGTGTGTTGTGTTGTCGGTTTGCCAGAGCCCAACATTGACCCATCCAATCGACACGTATATGTGTATGTGTGTGTGTGTGTGTGTGTGTGTGTGTGTGTGTGTGTGTGTGTGTGTGTGTGTGTGTGTGTGTGACGGACAACAGTACAGCATGGGCCAATGATCATGTAATGTGTGTGTGTTTGTGTGAGCCCTAGGTGCTTGGTTTATGTGTGTGTGCATGTCTGCATGCACACAGCTCCACCATGTGGCTGCCATATACGGGAGGTTGTGGGACAGTCACAGACTGTACCTGCCATGCTGTACAGATCATTGTCTCTGGGCACAGACATGGAACCTATGCCTGGCAGGGGTGCTACGGACAGTATCGGGTACCCAGCCTGACTGGGTACTATCATCAGAGGCAGAGGTATGTTGAATGGAGCCATGTTCCTGCTGGGACTGGCCAGAGCCACGTGCACATGGTTTACTAGGATGGTCAATGGAAGGCCAGCCCCAGCATTGCTGGGGCTGGTACTGCCACTACGGGAGTGGCTGTGATCTGTGGGTCATCTGCAATGACTGCCAGCTGCTGATGTTGCTGGCATACATCCGCGTCGACGTCTCAACCATCCCGCATGGTCCTGCCTCATGGAAAACACATTGTGGAGGGCATCTAATGTCTCCCCCCAACGTCTATCAATGACCTCGGTGTAATTACGGATGGCACCAGCAAGGTCACGGATACTGTCATTGATAGCAGTGTTATGGGCCCTCTGCACCCTTAGTCCCTGACTGGTGTACCGTTCCATATGTGCCTGTGCTGCATTACAGCCTGGAACATAGCTGAGGTTGTAAGACCTGTGGGGGCACGTCTGCCAGGGGCAATACGACCAGCGGTGCTCCCACAAGAACCCCTGGACATCCGCCTATGTGGTACCATTCCAGGAATCTGGGTATGGCTGCTGTGAGAGGATGCATGTGCCATGGATACCACACTATCCTGGTCAATGCCAACCGTATGCTGTTTCTCAGCTAAGGCCATTGGTGATGAGGGATGTATTGGCAGTATGAGTGTGCGCATAGATGGGGTGGAAAGCTGTGTACTGTTGATTGGCGGACCAACGAGAGACCCTGTCAAACCTACCTGTGCCAGAATACATGTATCATCATCTCCACTATTTGTGGCAGTGACTTCAGGTTCCCTGCTGCATTCAGCCAACCCAACCTCAGCACCTGTGACAGTAAGACAGGAAACACACTTTACAATCTGTGCATGATGTTATCATACATGCACACATGCACACATGAACACATGCACACACGCACACATGCACACAAATACACTCCTCACTACAGCAGATACACACACACCAGCAATCAAAAACATACTCAATAGTGGTTGAAGGTGGGTGTTAATATCACAAGGCAAACAGTCACCTCACATGTGTCAGCATGCAGACTATGTGTTGCTCAAGACCATGGAGTGTGAATGTAGACAGCCCTTGTTAATAACAGTATACATGGCTTTGACGCATGTGTGTAGTTGTTCAGTGATTGACTTCACCCTGGAACACAATGTGTACAAGGACACAACATTGCTGTGCAAGTATTATAAGCTCTGCAATGTTCTGTGCACTATCACTCACAGGTGTACATACCATTGCTGGATGTGTTATCTGTGTGTCACATAGATCTCCATGTCTGATTACAGTGTCTGTGTCTGTAGCAGATAATTGTAGGCACGTGTGTAGCACATGCATGCTATGTACACAACGGGATGAGTGGTGCATGTATACGTGATGGAATACCAATGCTCAGCATGGCCATTGTACAGTGGTTATGGTGAGTGTGGGACATATTGCAGACATGCCAGTGCCAGCCATGACATGGCATGCTACATGAATGCAATATTAAACATTACACATACCCAATGTGTGTCATGTGACATATACATCCAATTGCATTCCAGAACATATATGTGTCACCTTGTACAGATGGCGACTGCTATGCATATTGTGTATAGTTGCATATGTTTGCACACACACAACATGCTATGCATATTGTGTATAGGTGCATATGTGTGCACACACACAACATTGAGGTGCAGAGCAATGACTGCTATGTGTAGTACTGTGGTCACTGTAACAGTATGGAGTGTAGTACCATTAGCCATCATCATTATGCATCATGATGTCACACAAGGCTAATAATATGTGCCAGACCACCACCTAGCATGCTTTACCTGAACTGCAGTGCCATGGCTACGTTCACAATTACACAGCCACTTTGTACATGGGTGTGTGAGGTGCCGAATAGGGAGCATTGCCTAACATGACTGTGTTATGTGTTGAAGAGCGTTACACAGCCCCATGCTAGGCTTCTACTCCTCAGGTATATTATGTGTGCTGTGTGGATGACATGTGGGATACTGAAGTGTGACCTTACAGTGGGTGTCTGGTTACACCATGTGTAGCATGTTGAGGTGTACTGCATATGACAAACGTGTTATGTTGTGTACATGTGTATCAACTGTGCATATCCAATGTGCAGTACAGTGTTGCCACAATTGTGTCTGATGCTCTGAGTATTGCATGTGAATGAGGCAGCTACTGATATTACTGAGATGTGCAATGTCTCACAGCAAGCATGTACAGCATGCATTATGCGTAGGTGTGTTACGTGTACCGGGCCTACACCTCACCTATGACATGCACATTTCATTACCAATATTACAGTTATAACACACTCACCAGCATGGATGGTCTGCCCTGCTGTCACACCAGAGGGACCTGCAAGAATATGAAACAGTTTGTCAGTAGCCACAACTGTGGCATTGCTACTGTGAGTTTGGTAAACAACAGTACAACAACAGTCAACAGTCACAGGTGTACAGATAATATTCAAAATATCAGTATTGCACAACACTAGGCAGCACAACTGCTAAACACACAGTACACATCTCATATATGCATAATATAACAATACAGGTAACAGTAGTCTACAGATGGGGCATGTTACCTGCACGCTCCATGTCAACATGCTGGGTGGCTCCGGCCTCCATGAAAACACATGTCTGTTGCTGTTGCTGTTGTTGGCCAGGAGCCGCCATGCATAGGAGCAGCTCCTCCACTCGGGTGAGGGGGGGATGAATGGCCACCCCACCACCTGTGGCAAGCTGTTGTCTATGGATATCAGACGTATGCCACCAGACATGTCTAATTAAATCACTGCAGTGATGGTGTACCTGCTCATATGTCCAGTTATGCATGCCTATGTCATTTACCCGACGAACAAGATCTTGCCACAGTGCAGTCCACTCATGCTGGTGCTGGCTGGTCCTGGAAAACAGCAGGGAGTAGTTCTGCACCAGGCTGTGGAGTATTTCCTGTTCGTCCGCTGCTGTATATGATGGGTTGCATTGATGGGCCATTACCCTGGAAGACAAATAAATGATATGTGTGACCAAGTCATGTGGCACACTTAACATTCTAAAGTACTGATATCACTTAACTGCCATATATAACATCCGTTTGTCTGTCAGAGGATACAAATGTTCAATACCACATATCATTGCTCAGGCCACAACTGGCTGATAGTGCCTGTCACACTCTATATATCACACCACTATACACCAGTACTCGGCACACTGTTTGTGACACACTGCCTAACCTCGCCACGGGGGTATATATCAATCTAATGCATGAAGAAAGATGTCATCCATTGCAATAAATGTAAAGTACAGTTACAGTATTACCAGTAAACCATCCTAATCATTGATGCCATACCCCTGCCTAACATATGTGCACAGTTGTTAATATAGGTGGCATACTGCTGTAACAGAGTATACATGTTGCTAGATACACATGCATACCCTGTAACACACATATGATTGCGGGCATGGTACAGGCATCATTACACACACATCAGACATACATACAACACACAAATGTATGCCAACCCAGATGAGCTTTACCTGTGTACCATACATTACTGTGTGCCACTACTTACAATACCTTATGCCTGAGGTGTGTAATCTATGCAGACTACAGGTAACACACAAGACAGTGTTTCCAAGCACTGTGAACATACAACATACTGTGCTGTTTAGGCCTACAGCTGCAGGTAGTACTACAGTTCATATGGGAGTTGGATTCACCAGCAGTACCACTAACTAAGCATACATGTATTGCTTTAGCCTACAATGGGACACCACAGTTGTCAACAAAGAAGTACGTCACAACGTATGCCATCCTACTATGTCTGCATAGCAATAACTGACACATGTTTTGCTGGCCTCACAGCTAGGACACAAACTACCATGACAGAAACAACTTCACACTATGCTATCACACCTTTACAGACCTTGCACACATTCACCATCACACTCATTCAACCTCACATAGCAGGTATTGCACTGAGTACATGTGTGCGTGCATCGTGTCATAGGTAGGTTATACACTATTGACCCTAGGGCCTAGAGCAGCCTAGCCATATGCTACCCTGCCCTTTGACACACATGTAATTTGATTTCACTTGCCCCTGTCAACCGGAACCACAGAGGTGATTCCCGGGGTGTATTACCTATCTCCCAAACTATCATCAGGGGTATGTATGTCAACTGCTACTGAGGAGCCTTGTTTGCTATTGATAGGTGGTTTATTCCAGACTATGGCATTTCCCTGAGATAGGAACCTATCCCTCCAGCATGTGCTGTTTAGTGAGCTGACAGAGTGTAGGGCCCTAGAGCATATAGCCTGGAGGGATTGTGATATGCTGACATGGTGGTTGTCGAGCAGCTAGGTGTGTGACATACCTCTGTATGTCCGGCAGAGGTCAACTCTGGGTGGGCGGTACGCAACACAGTCTAGCTGTGGTTTTGTGAGTCAGTCTTCAGAGGACATCTGTTTGAGGCTAGTATCACTCTTTGTGAGGTATGTCTGTGGCCCTTCCACATGCTGTAGTTCTCAAGTGAGGTACATACCGCACGGGGCATTGTGATGAGTAGAGGGGAACACTGACCTATATTTCCCTAGATGACACACCTTTTGTGATGACACGTACCATGTAGACAGATTACAAGACTAATGTGGAACTGTGATTATCAAAGGGGAGGCTACTGTCCACCTGTGTCCTATGTTCCCTTCTCACACCTTCAGTGTTAGGTAGGCTACCACCTATGTGGTAGCTAATGGGTACAGTGTTTTGGAAAGGAGGATTGGCACTGCAGTAGCGACACTGGTCTTCAGTCCATGCCTTGGTCACCAGGCATCTGTTGCAGTACGTATGACTCCATGTGTGTGTGTGTGTGTCTCTCTCTCTCTCTATATATATATATATATATATATATATATATATATATATATATATATATATATATATATACACACACACACACACACACACACACACACACACACACACATATATATATATATATATATATATATATATATATATATATATATATATATACACACACACACACACACACACACACACACACACACACACACACACACACACATATATATATATATATATATATATATACACACACACACACACACACACACACACATATATATATATATATATATATATATATATATATATACACACACACACACACACACACACACACACACACACACACACACATATATATATATATATATATATATATATATATATATATATATATATATATATGCAATTAAAACAACCCAATAGAGAGACAAGATACAAAAATGCAGAAAATGACCCAGAGGACACGGAGCAAAAAACGTATTGAATAGGTGTAACAAAGTATCTAACTTCCGAAAAATACTCTGTGCTTCAATAACAGTTCAATTCGTTCAATCAAATAACAGTTTGTATGCCATACAAAGTTCTTAAATCCAGTATCTTGGCGAAACCATTAAGTAGCAGTATACACCATTCGGTTTAAAGAAAAGGAAATATTTATTGAACATGAGCGCTTTCGCGGAGAAACATACTCCGCTTCATCAGACAAGAATAAAACATTTCAAAGTGATTTAAATAGCTAAAAAGTAGAACATGTGATACACATTTTAAAAACAACAACCAATGGAACTGTTCCTAGCAAATTACGTATTTTATAGATTAATTAAAATCAATTCATTGCAATACATTAATCTATAAAGTACATATTTTTCGGGCCCTTATGGAGTGCAAAGCCTTGGGTCATTTAACTGATGACTTATTTAGATTTATGTATGTTGAATATCCTTTGGTTCCTACCATTTCCGGCCTTCTAAAAATACATAAAAACGCATTCCAGCCCGAATTAAGACCAATTGTGGCAGGTTCCGGATGGTTAACGGAACCTATTTCTGCTTTCTTGGACCAGGAGTTGAAAGATTTTGTTAAATCATCAAACTGTGTACTTCAGGACTCTGAACAATTCTTGAGAGACTTGTTCACATGTTCAAATGGTCTTAATATTTGTAACATCGATGAGATTCTTTTTGTCACCATGGATGTGGTGTCACTTTTTACGTGTATACCCAATGGTGAAGGGATAAGTTCCCTTAATAACTATTTAGTAAAATATTCTAGTTATTCCAAAGAAAAAATTGACTTTTTATCTTTACTGATGGAATTGGTACTTGAGAATATTGTTTTTCTTTATCATGATGTTTGTTATAAACAGATCAAGGGGGTCGCCATGGGAACCAGCTGTGCGAACAGTTATGCAAATTTGGTCATGGCGACCTTCGAAGATGTATACATTGTTAAGAATTTGCACATTTTGTTTTACAAAAGATTTGTTGACGATCTGTTTTTTTCTGTGGAAGGGACCGGTTGATTTGTTATATGAGTTTTTTAACACGCTCAATAACTCCAGTACGTTTTTGAAATTTACTATGAATTTTTCATATACAACTATTGATTTTTTAGATGTTACTTTGTTTAAGGCTGATAATATTATTAACACCAAGGTGCATCGCAAGCCCTGTTACAAGCCAGCATTTCTTCACAGGGGAAGCATGCATAATCCTCATATTTTTCGAAACATTATCAGGGGTCAGGCCATGAGAATGTCCAGACTCTCTACTATGAATGAACATTTTGAAACAGGACTTGAGGAACTTCGGGCGGGCCTTATCAGTAGGGGGTATTCTCATTATGAGATTAGTGAAGTGTATCGGGGTATGAGCACTTTGAGAACCACCAGGGCCAAACCCTATTTTTCAGGTACCAATAGTGACACAAATAAGGTCAGTCAAGAGATAGCTTCACGTCATCAAACCATTGTGTTACCTTATAGCAATAATATGAATGTGGTGCAGGATGCCATTAAAAATAATTGGAACATCTTGGTAGCAGATGATAGAATAGCCAATATAGTGGGGAATAGTCCAACATTTATTTTTAGTAACATGAAATGTCTGAAACGAAATTTACGTCATAGCCCTGCTAATAGTAAAACTTATTCAAGAACAGGCTTTGAAAGGACAAAAAAGTGTGGCCAATGTCCACAGTGCACTTACATAGATGAGTCCCATTATTTTAGGCACCCTGACACTGGGTGCCTGTGGGCCATCAACCATGATAGTAATTGCGCCACTAAACATGTTGTATATGTTGCACATTGCACACAATGTTTTTCATTTTATATTGGAAAAACTAATAGATCTTTAAGGGAACGCATCCGAGACCATGGATATTGTTTGAACAGGCAACAAGACTATAGTGCCTTGGCGAAACATACCATGCAAAAAAGGAACACGCATATATTTTTATATCAGGTTTTGCATGTACAACACGAAAGCAAGAGACTTGGGAATATAGTGAACTTAACTGAACAAACAGAGTTACAATGGATCTGTAGGTTAGCTGCACATAGGGGTAGGGGTCTAAATGAAGTTTTGTCCATTAAACCCCACCTCAAAGGTTGAAGAATACGATAGTCATATATATATATATTTTTTTTAGTTTGTTATGAATATATATATATTTTCTATGTATTTTTGATGTATTTTTGATTGATTTGACCATTAATTATTCGTATAATATTCCCATTTTTATTGATTTTATGATAGGCATGGATATCAGCCTTCTTCATAAATTTGTTTCATATTTTTATTGTTTTTATCTTTATTATATATATATATATATATATATATATATATATATATATATACATTTTTATGAATATTTATTAGGTGTCTGTTATCCATTTTTGACCTTAATATTATCTATGTTGGATTATTATGGGTCCATAATCAATTAATATCGTATTAGTTAGTAATATACGGTAAACTAAGCAATGAATTGATTTTAATTAATCTATAAAATACGTAATTTGCTAGGAACAGTTCCATTGGTTGTTGTTTTTAAAATGTGTATCACATGTTCTACTTTTTAGCTATTTAAATCACTTTGAAATGTTTTATTCTTGTCTGATGAAGTGGAGTATGTTTCTCCGCGAAAGCGCTCACGTTCAATAAATATTTCCTTTTCTTTAAACCGAATGGTGTATACTGCTACTTAATGGTTTCGCCAAGATACTGGATTTAAGAACTTTGTATGGCATACAAACTGTTATTTGATTGAACGAATTGAACTGTTATTGAAGCACAGAGTATTTTTCGGAAGTTAGATACTTTGTTAGACCTATTCAATACGTTTTTTGCTCCGTGTCCTCTGGGTCATTTTCTGCATAGATATATATATATATATATATACACACATTCATATAAACATCCATTGCTGTACATATAGATGTACATATAGGCACATATACAGCCCTCCTTTCATGGTGGGGATATCAATTATGCAACAGTTGTGAAACATATGGTTATGTAACAATATTGCACAGTGTTGTGCAGAATGTAGCTGTAGCAGGCCTCACTGGCTGTAACACAGCAGATCTGACAAATCAGTCCCACAGCGTTTAACCACCACATGACATATACCAGCACTGCATGCTGTTTTCTATGCCACACACTACAACCTACATAGATATATGCACATAACCTTCAACAACATATATATTTCCACCCTTCACTAACAGTTGCAGTATGTCTCTTGCCCTATGCACATGTGCAGATACATATAGATACATACTGCTGCCACATATGGATGATTCACAGTATGTAGAGTACTCTTCAGACACATCTATCACATGACAGCAGATACATATGTGTTACATACCTTACCTTTGTATTTCACAGCTCCGTCTGTTGTCATGGTTTACTTTTTTAATTTTTTTTTGCTCTGTCTGTTGCTGTTGTTCTTTGATTTCCTGTATCTGTCTGTGTCTGCATGTTTGTCTCTGTCTCTGTTTCTGTGTGTGTCTCTCTCTCTCTCTTGCTCACTCTTGTTCTCTCTCTCTCTGTTGCTGCAATGATATTATTGCATGTATGGACAGCAAGTACAGCTTGCTTTTCTAGGTATCTGCACATGTGATGGCCTCTGCACCAACTGGTGGCCACCATTTAGCAATTGCATGCAGCCTGCTGTGTGGTAATTGCAGTACTTACTGTGATTGCAGCCCACTACTCTAAAATGCTAGGTTAGCTAGGCGTAGCCCTTTCAGTTTGCCACAGTGGGGCCCATGCTTGTTTGCTCTGGACACCGTTGTGTCAGTCAGAAGGTTGGAATATGTCTCATATCTGAAGCTAGGGTTGTGGCCAGTGATATGCATGTTGTACTGAAACCTGAATGCTGCTGCTTCCAGTACACTCTTCTCAGTGTGTATTTTATTCACCCCTCCAAATGCTAACACAGGATACCTGGGATTATGTACTTTCTTTTTGAATTAGGGAATTAACTGACATACAAAAGTAGTTATTGCAAAGTATTCCTATGGCTTTCCTATTTTCCCTTTACATTCCCTCATTGTAATGCATGATATATTTATTTCAGCACCAAGTTATTGTATATCTGCTGTGGCTTAGTGCTACTTCATGCAGTGTAGTGTGTCGAAGGTTTGGGGTTTGAGACTGACAGATGTGTTAACGGAACCTATTTCTGCTTTCTTGGACCAGGAGTTGAAAGATTTTGTTAAATCATCAAACTGTGTACTTCAGGACTCTGAACAATTCTTGAGAGACTTGTTCACATGTTCAAATGGTCTTAATATTTGTAACATCGATGAGATTCTTTTTGTCACCATGGATGTGGTGTCACTTTTTACGTGTATACCCAATGGTGAAGGGATAAGTTCCCTTAATAACTATTTAGTAAAATATTCTAGTTATTCCAAAGAAAAAATTGACTTTTTATCTTTACTGATGGAATTGGTACTTGAGAATATTGTTTTTCTTTATCATGATGTTTGTTATAAACAGATCAAGGGGGTCGCCATGGGAACCAGCTGTGCGAACAGTTATGCAAATTTGGTCATGGCGACCTTCGAAGATGTATACATTGTTAAGAATTTGCACATTTTGTTTTACAAAAGATTTGTTGACGATCTGTTTTTTCTGTGGAAGGGACCGGTTGATTTGTTATATGAGTTTTTTAACACGCTCAATAACTCCAGTACGTTTTTGAAATTTACTATGAATTTTTCATATACAACTATTGATTTTTTAGATGTTACTTTGTTTAAGGCTGATAATATTATTAACACCAAGGTGCATCGCAAGCCCTGTTACAAGCCAGCATTTCTTCACAGGAAGCATGCATAATCCTCATATTTTTCGAAACATTATCAGGGGTCAGGCCATGAGAATGTCCAGACTCTCTACTATGAATGAACATTTTGAAACAGGACTTGAGGAACTTCGGGCGGGCCTTATCAGTAGGGGGTATTCTCATTATGAGATTAGTGAAGTGTATCGGGGTATGAGCACTTTGAGAACCACCAGGGCCAAACCCTATTTTTCAGGTACCAATAGTGACACAAATAAGGTCAGTCAAGAGATAGCTTCACGTCATCAAACCATTGTGTTACCTTATAGCAATAATATGAATGTGGTGCAGGATGCCATTAAAAATAATTGGAACATCTTGGTAGCAGATGATAGAATAGCCAATATAGTGGGGAATAGTCCAACATTTATTTTTAGTAACATGAAATGTCTGAAACGAAATTTACGTCATAGCCCTGCTAATAGTAAAACTTATTCAAGAACAGGCTTTGAAAGGACAAAAAAGTGTGGCCAATGTCCACAGTGCACTTACATAGATGAGTCCCATTATTTTAGGCACCCTGACACTGGGTGCCTGTGGGCCATCAACCATGATAGTAATTGCACCACTAAACATGCTGTATATGTTGCACATTGCACACAATGTTTTTCATTTTATATTGGAAAAACTAATAGATCTTTAAGGGAACGCATCCGAGACCATGGATATTGTTTGAACAGGCAACAAGACTATAGTGCCTTGGCGAAACATACCATGCAAAAAAGGAACACGCATATATTTTTATATCAGGTTTTGCATGTACAACACGAAAGCAAGAGACTTGGGAATATAGTGAACTTAACTGAACAAACAGAGTTACAATGGATCTGTAGGTTAGCTGCACATAGGGGTAGGGGTCTAAATGTAGTTTTGTCCATTAAACCCCACCTCAAAGGTTGAAGAATACGATAGTCATATATATATATATTTTTTTTAGTTTGTTATGAATATATATATATTTTCTATGTATTTTTGATGTATTTTTGATTGATTTAACCATTAATTATTCGTATAATATTCCCATTTTTATTGATTTTATGATAGGCATGGATATCAGCCTTCTTCATAAATTTGTTTCATATTTTTATTGTTTTTATCTTTATTATATATTTATATATATATATATATATATATATATATATATATATATATATATATATATATATACATTTTTATGAATATTTATTAGGTGTCTGTTATCCATTTTTGACCTTAATATTATCTATGTTGGATTATTATGGGTCCATAATCAATTAATATCGTATTAGTTAGTAATATACGGTAAACTAAGCAATGAATTGATTTTAATTAATCTATAAAATACGTAATTTGCTAGGAACAGTTCCATTGGTTGTTGTTTTTAAAATGTGTATCACATGTTCTACTTTTTAGCTATTTAAATCACTTTGAAATGTTTTATTCTTGTCTGATGAAGTGGAGTATGTTTCTCCGCGAAAGCGCTCACGTTCAATAAATATTTCCTTTTCTTTAAACCGAATGGTGTATACTGCTACTTAATGGTTTCGCCAAGATACTGGATTTAAGAACTTTGTATGGCATACAAACTGTTATTTGATTGAACGAATTGAACTGTTATTGAAGCACAGAGTATTTTTCAGAAGTTAGATACTTTGTTAGACCTATTCAATACGTTTTTTGCTCCGTGTCCTCTGGGTCATTTTCTGCATAGATATATATATATATATATATACACACATTCATATAAACATCCATTGCTGTACATATAGATGTACATATAGGCACATATACAGCCCTCCTTTCATGGTGGAGATATCAATTATGCAACAGTTGTGAAACATATGGTTATGTAACAATATTGCACAGTGTTGTGCAGAATGTAGCTGTAGCAGGCCTCACTGGCTGTAGCACAGCAGATCTGACAAATCAGTCCCACAGAGTTTAACCACCACATGACATATACCAGCACTGCATGCTGTTTTCTATGCCACACACTACAACCTGCATAGACATATGCACATAACCTTCAACAACATATATATGTCCACCCTTCACTAACAGTTGCCGTATGTCTCTTGCCCTATGCACATGTGCAGATACATATAGATACATACTGCTGCCACATATGGATGATTCACAGTATGTAGAGTACTCTTCAGACACATCTGTCACATGACAGCAGATACATATGTGTTACATACCTTACCTTTGTATTTCACAGCTCTGTCTGTTGTCACGGTTTACTTTTTTTTTTTTTTTTTTTTTTTGCTCTGTCTGTTGCTGCTGCTCTTTGATTTTTTGTATCTGTCTGTGTCTGCCTCTTTGTCTCTGTTCCTGTCTCTGTCTCTGTCTCTGTCTCTCTCTTGCTCACTCTCATTCTCTCTCTCTGTTGCTGCAATGATATTATTGCATGTATGGACAGCAAGTACAGCTTGCTTTTCTAGGTATCTGCACATGTGATGGCCTCTGCACCAGTTGGTGGCCACCATGTAGTAATTGCATGCAGCCTGCTGTGTGGTAATTGCAGTATTTACTGTGATTGCAGCCCACTACTATAAAATGCTAGGTTAGGTAGGCATAGCCCTTTCAGTTTGCCACAGTGGGGCCCATGCTTGTTTGCTCTGGACACCATTGTGTCAGTCAGATGGTTGGTATATGTCTCATATCTGAAGCTAGGGTTGTAGCCAGTGATATGCATGTTGTACTGAAACCCGAATGTTGTTGCTTCCAGTACACTCTTCTCAGTGTGTATTTTATTCACCTCTCCAAATGCTAACACAGGATACATGGGATTATGTACTTTCTTTTCGAATTAGGGAATTAACTGACATACAAAAGTAATTATTGCAATGTATTCCTATGGCTTTCCTATTTTCACTTTACATTCCCTCATTGTAATGCATGATATATTTATTTCAGCACCAAGTTGTTGTATATCTGCTGTGGCTTAGTGCTACTTCATGCAGTGTAGTGTGTCGAAGGTTTGGGGTTTGAGACTGACAGATGTGTTTTATTTTTCTGCTGAGCAGTACAATGGCCCTGTCGTACAGAGTGACTAGGGCACTTTTAAGTTGTTGTAAGTGGGTTTGCATGGGTTTGTGTGACCCTTAGCAGTACTAAGCTAAGCGTACACATGCGCACACTGGTGCAAACCTGCTAACTACTGTTTACAAATGCTTACTCCCACTAACCCCTGTGCTCATTTCTTTGAAAGAAAAGTAAATAGGGAGATAGGAAAGTGATGCAAAAGGGGGCTCAAAGAGGGAAAGGCAGTAGGGAAAGCAGCTCGGGATGTGCAGGATGTGTGTAGGGAAGGTCCATAGCTGCCCATTTCGTTACCAGCAACAGCTGTGCATATGTTAGAAATTTGGTGTGAAATTTGAAACCTTCCACCCCTGAGAGAGGGGTGAGGACAACAGAGTATGTTGTACTGTCAATTATAATTATCAGTTTACATGTCCAGCAGACATGTGTGAGAAATGGGCAGCTATGTATGGGGCGTAATTTTTTTGTGGGAACAGATTGCACTTTTTTTTAATTTTTTTTCAGGTGAGAGTGGAATGTGAGGTAGTGGAAGTAGGTATATTTGGGGAGGTAGGTTGGGGAGGTAAACAGACAAGACAAACAAGATGCATACAGGGGCAGAATATGACACATGGGGTGGGTGAAGACAATTGACGGGGAAGGATGTTTGGAAATTGCAAGTCCATAAGCCCACAGATGGTAACAGTGGAACTGAGATCCCCACCCGCACCTTCACAGCCCCGAGGGTGGCTGTTCTGGGGGCTGCGTAGGAGGGGCAGGCTCACCTGTGAGTTGTGCCACTCTCGCCTCGAGCTGGCGAAGGGGATCAGTGACTGAACGCTGGATCTCCCTACACACCACAGCCCTGACCCTTTGAAGGGTGACAGGTGGCCCTCCTCCACCCATGTTTGCATGGGGGGGATGAGCTTCATCCCCTGCAGTGCTTCCACCCGAAGGTGGCACAGGACCAATGGAGGAGGGGAGCCCGGGCTGGGCACCGGACCTGCTGGTGCCAGGTGCAATCGCCAGCTGAGAAGGGACAGGTGGGTCCGCTGGGACTGGCCTTCCCATATGTTCTGTGTTTAGGTGTGTTTAATTACAAGTTAGACAACAGCATTCCAAATTAGTTGTAACAGCATGCAGTAATATTCCCATTAACCCAACACACCAGGGTTCCAAAAGTTCAACAGCAAGCATAACACATGCATATATTGAACAACAGTGGACATTCCAACAGCATGCAGGGATGATTGGTGGCAACAGGCCAACAAGATTGTGGTGTTTGAACAGGGCACATGCATCAACATACATGCAGATATTTACAGAACAATAGGACATATGTCCCAACAAATGTTATGAGATTAGACATACCCATTTAGGTGTGGAGTTGCATTGTGTATGCACATACAGTAGGGTGTAAAAAGATACCTCCATTAACATCTTATAAGTACTTTTACTCTACACTACATTCCTATTGACTGCAGGTGTATATCCCCTACATGTATCTATTACCCAGGCAATGTGTATTAGTTGTGTAATGGGTTTGGCTAGTTCATTATATACCTGACCTATATCTGACATACTAACTGTCCAAGATGCAGATGTAACTGCTACATACTTATATATTTTATTTATATTTATATACCTGCATATCTGGATGTGTTCATGTGACATTTTCAGTTATATTTCTACAGAAACCTACATTTTGGGTAGCACACTCACATGTCTGGGGAACACATAAACAAGCTATGCATGTGCCAGATTAACCTATGCATGCCAGCCAATAAGCAACTGTTGAGGACTGTATATATGCTTCACAACTACTGGCACTTCCTTCATCCACTTTATATGGGACTGCCCAACTGTGGGTTAACAGCACTTAATACAACAGCACTATTTATATAATGCAAGGGTACAACTACATTTCAAAGTAAGTGACACACACACACTCCGAGTATTATACCTTTATTAATTACATTACACACATTTCTTCAGGCTCTTTCATTTATTTGATATTACAGTGCATGCAGCAGACTTATTCAAGATATATTAAACCTTTATTAATAGGTTACAACACTCTTTATCAGGCTCACTCACTTATGTTATATAACAGTACATGCAGATATATTTATTCTGGACTTCTTTTACCTTTATTAATGGGTTAATACACTCTTTTCCTTCCTCTCTGACTTATTTTATGTAACAGTACATGCAAAGACATTATTCAGGGCATTTTATGCCTTTATTATGGAGATACAACACTTTTTTCCATGCTCTCTCACCAATTTTAAATAACAATACATGCAGAAGAATTACTAACCTGCCTGGTGGTGCAGCCTTAGCAGCATTATCTGCATAGGCTTGCTGATTTGTAGCACGGTCACCTGCAGCTGTGGAGTACATGAACAGATATTGAGACATTCCTATCCATTATATAGACTAAATTACCATTCCAACATACTTCATTCCATGGCTAACTACTCAGTTGTGGGGCATCCTGCATGTCATGGGCCTCCTGTATCCATTGGTTCAGTAGGTCCTGCTTCAGTCTCTTCAGGTCTGCATGGTGGTGATGGACCTGATCACCAGTCTGAGGGACACCTGTGGCACTGGTGAGGTCATGAGCTAACCGGTTCCAAGCCTCTGCATTGTACTGTGTTCCTTGGAACTGGCCCTGCAGGAGTCTTGCCTCATGATGGTGGACAAGGAGCCAAACCATGTATTTGGACTCCTCGATGCCCCATTGTTGCACTCTAAAGTGTACACCCTCTCCAGCACCAGACATTCTGACTACAGATGGCAGCTGCAATCAGTTATGGCGAGTATTTCCACCTATGGAGCTTATATATGCCGAATTTCCCGCACATTTTGCTGATTGGCCGTTTATGAAATTTCTCAGCTGACTGCAGACCTGCTTAGCAATGGTTAATCTGCCATTTTTTACTATATGTATGTTAACAGTGCATGTCTATCCTAATCTGTTATGGATCACTGGTTCAGTGCTTTGACTATGGTGCATAGTGTCCCAGGTTCAAACCTTGTCATTACTTTTTATTTTACAACTGTCCAGACAGGCTGGGGGTGTGGCTATGTTTAGCCGACTTTGCTCCATGTTGCTCCACATTGCTCCGCGTTAATCCAAATTGCCCTGCGGTGCACTGGTTAGCGTGGTGCGCAGCTCTGCACAAACCTATTACGCTAGGTAAAGCGCTGCTTAGCTATGGGTAATAATATTGCGCTTGTTAAAGCACTGCTTAGCTATGGGCAACTTGATTGCCCTTGGTAAAGTGCTGCTTAGCTATGGGCAACTTAATTGCCCTTGGTAAAGTGCTGCTTAGCTATGGGCAACTTAATTGCCCTTGATAAAGCGCTGCTTAGCTACAAGCAATTAGATGTCAGGTTCCTTCTTATATGTAAATAATATACTTTTTGTTCACTGATACATAGGCCATTTCAATGCATTTTAGTAAGTCTTAATTTTATATGTCAGGAATTATTTCATATACTACTTTAAAACATGAAATAGAAAGGGGTTTGGTGGGACTCGAACTGTGACTGCCTCTTCTTTGGGTAAAGTATCTACCACAACGCTATTGCTATTTGGCTTAATTTGCATAAGTAGTTCTTATATGCTCTTCGATGTCACAATTGCTAACTGTGGCTAAGCAATGGGCGCACCCGCACAAACAAGGGCAAATACGGGCAGCTATATTGGAAATTATAAAAAAAAAAGTTAAAATTCTACATTTTACAATTTTAATGGGCTTTAATATGTGGGGATGTGTAGTGTTGTGTTTGTTGACATTTGAGCGGACTCACTCATGTGTGCTGACGTTTCACAACTCTGACTCTTGCAGGGGCATGTACCTTTGCACTACTCGGCAGTCGGACATGCCCCCCTGCTTTCCTGCATGGTCCGTGTTAGACTTGTAGATGAGTCAGCGTGCCCTCATGAATATGCATGGCATGCTGACGTCATACCATTCAACTGCAGTTTCCATGTAAGACTTATTTAGTCTTACACGGAGGATTAGAGAATCCGGGGGTATCTATTCAAATACACACATTTAGCAAAGATTTCTCTATAGCAATTTGGTTTTAGAATACGCTTGCAGTAGAACAGGCAAGGACAATTACAGTCATCTAGTGGGGATAATCATACCACTGTGAGGAAGACACTGATGCAGCTGCCCTGCCTGATGAAGGCTGGGGAAGGGCAATGAACTACTGAAACAAAATTTGCAAAAACCCTACTTTTGGAAAAATTGTAGTGTGGTGGGTAAGACAGATACTGGAACACCTCACCAGAAAGCATAATGCATTTTTACATGTTGTATTTTGGCAGAGTAACACATCTAATAAACATTTATATGAAAGGTATATTAGTTTGTAAGTTGTAAATAACTGATAGCTACATCATTATTTCAAACTGGATATTTCAGAAGTGTTGCAGTTTGTTAAATTCTGGCGACCATGCTACCAGGATCGTGATACAACCTAATTTGTTAGGGTCAGATTTGTGAACAGCTAATATCCACAGTGTTAATGTACACATATACTGCACAATATGCATATGATAGCTCGCTATTTTGTATTCATTAAACTGCTCTACACATTGTGTAGAACTGCCAAACAAAGGTAAACAGCAGAGTATTCTAACAAATGCATAAACAGGTGAATTATAAGCTAGTGAACCAATCCAATATGGCAGAGACATTCAGGAAGCTATAAGAGAACTGTGCTGAGATGGTGTAGCCTTTTATCATGAACATCAAAACTTATTGGAATACAGTGACTATCGCATTTAGGGGAAAAAAAACAATGTTATGGACTGCTGTTGCTCCCTTGTATGTGTATGTACAACAGACTCTAATCTATGCTGCTGCTGGTGGTGATAGTCCTCATCCAAGGAGAAGAAGGGTGTTCAACAGCATTTAACATATCATGGACTACATGACATTGAAATTGTAGAGTGATAACAACCTCTGCCATCCCCAGCTCAGAGCAAGGGGAAATTGAGGAGGACATATACCAGTGGAAACTAAGGTATGTGTAGCATTAAGGACACTAGGTATTGGTACATTCTAAAGACCCACAGAGGATATACTAGGGGTGTCACAGGCTGCAGCCTCCTTAATTAAGAGGGAAATGAAAACACACACACTCACTAGTGAAGGAATTTCCATAACAATCTAAGGACATGCAAATGTTAAAAATGATGCCATCCGATGCCCACATACTTTACTTAACCATGCAATGCCTGTGTATTGAATGCATCCGATAGAGACAGCCTAAAAGCACATGACTCATAACTGCAGTAATGTCAAGGTAAACGTGACAACTGTATTATATGAACAAAGATATAAGAAGATAAACTACCTGTATACTATCAGTCAAAAATGTACTCAATCAGAACCTGTGTGAGGTGTCTACCAATGGTACTCTTTACTTATAGGAATAACATCTGAAATATGCAGCTATGCATTTTCACTTACCCACTGTACACAAAATCGTTAACAGGGCAATCATACCAATGGTTTCACAAGCAGAGCATTAAGGAAGAATGCATTATCACTATTCTGAATGCATGAATTACAATACTAAATAAAAGCCTTCTGAAATGAGAATTTACAGAAACATCCACAATCCTGTTATGTACTAAGTATGTGCGTAATCAACATGCTGAGAAAGACCCTCTTTGTTATCCACTCTGTGCAGCAAAAAGGGATATGCAACCCTAAGTCATCCCCAAATGAACAAAGGGCATGGTACAGTCACCATCACTTGCAGAGGGTAGGGGAAGCAGTAGGCCAAGGCTGTCACCAAAGTAGTGACAGTGTGAGCAAGAAACATGGAACATTCAGTAAAGTAGGAATTATCTCAGGGCCACTAACAGGAGATATATCCCAATTAACATTAAGGTATTCTCAGCTTGGATGTGTGTGGGTCAATATGGGCAGTTCTTCTGAAATGTGTGCATGTGTGTGCATTAACACAATCAAGCTCTGTGCAAGCACTACATCATGTCATGTCAGGCAATTGTGAGTCATGCAAGATGAGTTGTTAATTCAGTATTGACACTCCCAACAACCCAAACTGCCTCTGCCAGGAGTTCCACTCCCACTTCCATGTCTTGGTTTGAAGTGGTGGTTCTACCTGAATGTGAGTGACATCTGTTGGATGAGCTCCCTTTATGACTACATCCAAGATTATGACCCGGTGGCCTACCACATCTTGGTGTAGACACCCCAGTCACAGATACATCAGTGGAAGTAGTGCCACTACGAGATAGGGATCTGACATGGCCACATTGGCTAACAACAGCAGTTCTATGGACACATTGTCATTCCTCCCCAGCAGATGTTCTGTCATGAAAACTGCCTGATCCGATATGTCACTCATCCTAGCCAATGAATCACCTGAACAGTTGAGGCAATTATGCACATCAGAATGTGTCACATTTAGGAGTCCCACAATCTTTTCTGAGGTCCTTGAAGAATGTGCCTTTGCCTTCATGATGGCCCTATAAATTCATCTTGTGGCACATAATGACACAACAGCATCAGGACAAGAGTTGATAGTAGGCCTTCTCCGTGCATCTATAACTCTCCTGTGTGGTTCCATGCCCTCACACTGGCTAGGGGCAGGCTCTACCAGGTCTGCATCTGGAGTAACCACAGTACTCCGATCCAATGTGTCACCCTCAATGTGTCTTATATCTGAGGTCTGAGTGGAATGGGCATGTGTAGCCATACTGACTGTGTCCAAAGTAAGGCCATGGTGAATGTGAGAGCCACAACCTTAATGTCAGACTGAAACTCTGCACCCCAGTTGTGCCTCTATATCACCACAATCATCATTCTAGGCTACTGATACTCTGATATCAGGTGGTGTGAGTTCTACACAGCCACTGTGAGGAACACCTGTGATAATAATCAGTAAACACTAGGAGAGCAATAGTGAGTGGAAATAATAAAACTTGTATGTACACACTCATGTTAAACAATTTCAGAAGTTAAAGAAATACAATACTTTTTACTCTCTACCTCTAACTAATGGTTATTACCAATCAAAGGAAGTTTGTGCTTACAGTCTGGAGTTGTTCTTTCATATTGTGATTCTGACGTCCCTGGTAATCCTGATGCCCCTGGAAAAAGAGGAAGGAAGTATAATAAGCATCACAATGCAAATGACACAAGGACAAGAGAATATATTGCTCTGTCCATCTTCTTCTTAAGAAATATCTCAGAGTCATTCAGACTGACCATCTCACCTCCATAAAACCTGTCACAAGTTGTGTACCCCAGGGTTCAATCATTGTGCTACAACTCTTTTGAATTTGTTTCTCAGAAGTCAACTCTAATGTTTAACATTTATGGCTGACCATGTTTGCAGATAACTGAAACTTTTTTGATCCATAAACTCTTCAGAGGACATCACAATACTCCAAGTGGGCTTTTCACAAACAAACAGCTGGTGTCATTAGGAGGGGCTAAAAGTAAATGTCAAAACATATATAATAGTCTCCACTGGCAAGCATAATATGCCCTGTAGCTATAACATTGATAAAACACCATTAGAAGCTGATTAATTAGTTAAGGACAGGAAACTTATGTGGCTAAAAAACTGTCCTTTGATCACCATTTACCCATTATTGTAAGAACATCCTTTTCACTGTGCAGCTTAATAGTAAGGTGCATGAGTTTAGGTCCAGATATGTGATAATTCCACTATATGTGGCACTTATTAGGCTAACCATGGAATGAAATGCCCACATGGTATGGACCTGTCCAAACATTGACCTCATCTTGAATGACCATAATACTTTCCCACAAAGACAATAAAGGCAGTAAAGTCATAAAGCTACACTGACCATCTCAAGGTCTTACCCATCTTCTCAGTATCATTTAGACTAATGATCAACATCAACTGAGTGACATAAACACTTATGGCACAGTTCTATGAAGTTACACACCAACCCCACCATACTTGAAATAAACAACTGCATATACAACTCAGATACTTGTTAACACCACTGTACCGTGCACTGTCACACATCCCAGCATTCCAGAGCATTTTCTAAAAATCAAGTTAAAAAGCCAAACATATGTACATATATGAAAAGCTGATGTCATTAAGAAGGTACAAACAGCATTGCTCTCAGTAAAATAACTTATCTACAGTAATAACAACCAGTGAATTCACAGTATTTATATCAATATTGTAATAATTTGCAATGCACACAAACTCAGTCATATTTATCTCTTAAGTTTCTCAAACAGATTTTCCTACCTTGGAGAGTATACAGCCCAGACATATAGGGTTAGGGTAGTTCTGTTCAGACAGACTTGAATGAGAGTGGTTAATAGAGAGGGAGAGGTTGGCATAATAATTAATATGTTCATCTTATAAGTACCAAGCACGGGTATGATTCTGACCTCTGGTTACTGAATAGGATTTTAATAGCCTGCTGACTGATAGCCTAGTATTTACCTATGAGCAAATATGAATGTAAATTATCTCACATATGCAAGGTACAGGGTTTAATTCTAACCTTTGGCTATTGGATAGGCTGGTAATAGTCTGCAGACTGATAGCCTAGTATGAACCTATGAACTTTCATAAGATAGAAAGGAACTGCATTCTGAGTTCCTCAATTACTAAGATGTTGAGAGACAATTGTAAGAAGAACAGGTTAATTCTCCTCTCATTCAAAAGAAAGTTAGAATGTCTTTTTGTTAAATTCCTTTTGAGAAGTATTTTGCTTGTGTGAGATATGTGTGCGCGCGCGTGTCTCTGTGTGTGTGCATGTGTGCGTGTGTGTGTGTGTGTGTGTGTGTGTGTGTGTGTGTGTGTGTGTGTGTGTGTGTGTGTGTGTGTGTGCACGTGTATGTGAGTCTGTATAAAAGATTCATGAACAGTAGGATAAGGATGTTTTTATATTTCCCATTTTTTTGTGTAATGTTAGAGTTGCAAAATTAATTTTAGCAGGGATGGGGCAACACAATCCCACAGTCAGGGCATGCAAGGGGTTTGCTTTTTTGTAAAACACTTAGTTCTTGTATTTTGAATGCTTTTGACCATGTATATTGCTATATATGCATTTGAGGAGGCAAGTCTCGAAGGATAGCTTTTTCAATGAAACCTGTCACAATCTTTCAGACATATAAAACAGTATGCTTACTTCTATAATTCAACATATAAATCACACCAAATTACATATGAAGATATATAGCTTAGAATGAAAGGATCTATGAAATGTTCAACAGCATCTAGGGATTTATCCGATGCCATAAAGTAGTTTTTAAATTACTTTGTTTTTGAATTATTAATATTCATTTGGAAATACTGCATATGATCATAATTTACAGAAAACAACTAACAATATCTTCTGTACTGTACATACACACTGACAAGTACATTTCTGTCTTCTGCCATGATATTTCTGACCATACCCCATTAATAACATGTAGTTCTTTCAGTTATCTTAATATGAATATAACTATGAAACTGTGAAAAATAAATGACAAACAGTGGTTAAGATCCCCACTGCAGGATTCTCTAGATTACAATATCAGAGTCAGTTTGTTACTTAAACTGTGCCCTTTCATATGCTGCCTATTATTTATTGGCAAGTCACTTAGTTAATGAAACCGACTTTAAAAATCCCAGAAAGCAAAATGGAGCTATGGGTGTTAAGCACACAAAAAAGGTGCTATAGGTATCAATGAAATAAAGTCATTACCTCAGTTTAAATGGACAGAGTTGCAGTAAGCAAAAAGGGCATTATATACATAGCTATGTTATATACATACTTATACATATGTATATATGTATATATATATATATATATATATATATATATATATATATATATATATATATATATGTATATATGGGTCTACTTTACATGGTCGACTTTTCAGAAAGTCGACTTTCATATGGCCAAGACCATACGATCGACTTTTAGAAAGTCGACCATGTAAAATAAACACAAAAAAACAAAACAAACATTTACCTGATGGTCTGATGAAGCGGGGTTGAGTCCACCGCGAAAGCGCTCACAATAAAGTCTTCAATTTTTACTTTGTATGCTGGTATTTGCAACGTTTGGAACGAAAACGTTAAACACAGGTGGCTATTCGTCTTTCCAGTGCTAGTGGTGGAGATATATATATATATATATATATATATATATGGGTCCCATTCAAAAGACCGAAACGCCGATTCCCCGACGCGGAAATTACTGACGCCAGATGACCGACAGGTACGTATACCGACAGGGTGATTCGCCGACAGTGGAAAGACCGACAAGGGTAATCTGCGATCGCGACCCGGTAAGTGTGCGACAGTGACGGAGGTAGGAGTGGTCAGGTAAGTGAGTTAGGGTTAGGGTGCAGGTAGGTGATGTGTACGTTAGTGTCGGAGCTTGGGCTAGGGGTGTGTAAGTGAGTTAGGGTTAGGGTGCAGGTAGGTGATGTGTGCGTTAGTGTCGGAGCTTGGGCTAGGGGTGTGTAAGTGAGTTAGGGTGCAGGTAGGTGAAGTGTGCGATAGTGTCGGACCTTAGGGTTAGGGTTTGGGTCAGGGCTAGTGTGTATGGTATGTAGTGTCGCGTGTTGTTTACATTCCGTGTGTCGGTGTTTTGGTGTTCGGTGTTTTGCGTTGTCGGGTTTGTGTCGGTTTGTGTGTTGTCGGTTATTTGGCCGGTGAGTTTTGTGTCGGGGAATCGTCAGTCGGTGTTTAGAAGTAGACCCATATATATATATATATGTATATATATATATATATATATATATATATATACATATATATATTTATATATATATATATATATATTTATATATATGTATATATATATATATATACATATATATATATATATATATATATATATATATATATATATGTATATATGGTTCTACTTTACATGGTCGACTTTTCAGAAAGTCGACTTTCATATGGCCGAGA